>NC_053027.1:237870300-238043647 GCF_003073215.2 Triticum urartu | reverse complement strand
AAGAATCGCTCTTTGACCAGGATTGGATAACAAAGGCAAAGATGATCCGGTGTTCGGCCCCCCTTCCTGAAGGCTTGGACAATCCGGTGCTGGACAAGATGCTTGAGCTAGCACCTTGTCTAGTGCCCTCCAAGGAAGATGAAGGGGGGAATAAAGAGGGTGAAAGCAGGCTTCCATCGCTACCTATTCCAATTGAGGGAATGAGAGCCTCCGCGAGGGAGGATAACCAAGCGGAAGAATCTGACGTTCTCTCTCCCCGGGGAAGGAAGAGGACTACCTCTGAAGATCCGAAAACTAAGGTTTCCAAATGGGAGAAGAAATCTCCGCCATAGGGTCCTGCCTCGTAGGGTATTCTTTCCGCACAATGTCCGCGTGGGGATCAACCCTCTACCGAGCTGTAAGTAATCGAAAAGTACATAATAGTGAAGATATCTTGCTCTACTTCTGAGGAAAATAACCGAAGTATTTATCTTGCAGTTCGGATCTGAGCCCTTCTCAGCAGAGCTCGTCTTCGGGGGATCTTCTTCCAGAGATGATGGGGAGCAAAACGCCTCCACCTACCACACCGCCTCACGAAGTGGGCGACCCCGAGGTGTCGTCGCGGAGGGTTTCTCCTGATCCGGCAAGGCCAGAAGGTAATCCTATGGCCACCCGAAGTCCTCAGTATCCGGCTCTCGAAGGGAGCAATCAAAAGAGTCCGGCACCGTCTGGTGTGCGGTCTGACGTACTAAGGGATCTGCTGAAGCAAGCGGCTATCTCAGAAGAGCACCGCACATTGATGGGTACGATGATTAAAAGGATTTCGTCCGCCGAAAGCGGGTTGCATGAAGCCTTGATGAGTCTACTGACGGGTTTTGAGGTATGTGAAATGATGTACAATTTTGACAATACCGCACATTTTTAGATGTGCCCTGTGTAGATAGTAGCCCCTGAGACTCTGGTTGTCGTCGAAAACGGCGGCAAACAGAGGATCATAGTCCCAGGTAATTACCAGACTGCGTTTATGTGCAGGTGGTGGAAGCTCCAGTGGCTAGCCGGACTGATGGGTATGCCGAACTAAAGCGACAGCTCGATGCGGCAGATGCTGACATCGTGCTTGTCAACAAGCAGCTTGACGAGGCACAGGGTTAGTGATTTTTCTGGTGATTGTCACATAATAAGAGCAGCATGATGCCAGTATCTTTAATATGTTGTGACTGCAGATGGAGCGGCCACCGTGGAGACCCTTCGAGCGGAGCTTGCCCGAGCCAAGGAGCAAGCAAGGAGTAGCAATGTGGCCGCTTTACAGGCGGCCGAAGAGTTAAGGGCCGAACAGGCCGCAAATTGCGAGAGCAAAGAAAAAACTGCCAAGATGGCCGTGGAGTTAAACGATGCTGCTGGCCGTTACCGGCTTCTTGAAGAGGAAAATCGGGTGAAGGCGACGGACCTGGAGAAGGCCCGGGTGGCTGCCAAGGAAGCCCGCTCCAAAATTAGAGCGACGAAGGAGGAGCTGAATCAAGCTGCAGATATCGTGTCTAGGAAGTCCTTCTTGTTGCGGACTAAGTTCGGAGATCTGAACTATGCTCCTCTGGACCGGTTATGGAGTTCTGCGGATGCGTACATGGATTTGGCTGCAAGTGCTGCTGATGCAGCTGAGTACTTCAACGATCAGGAAGGTCCCGAAGTGGAAAAGCTGTTCTGGTCACAATTTCATGCTCCAGTCCGTCCGCTGTTGCTGAATGAGCGGCTGACCGGTTGGGCCGAGCTCCATAGGTTGTCCGGACTTGCCATGAGGTCAGTAGTGGATCACCTGTGGCCAGGAGGGCCAAGGCCGAGTAGCTACTTTAGCATAGTGCAACAATTCCCTTGAAGTTGTGCCACGCATCGATGCTGTAAAGAGATCAGCGTGCATAGAAGGTGCGCGGATGGCCCTTGCCCATGTCAAAACATACTGGGCGGAGATGGATGCCACCACTGTTGCGGCGCAGGGTTCGGCCATAGGCCGAGTGGCCGCCGAGCACTACTTTGAAGAAGTTCTTGAAGGCGCTCGTTTGATAGAGGCTTAATGCTCGAAGAATATTATTTTTTAGTGACATGTAATCCCATTGTACAAACAATGTTTTATTGAATTTATCAAGGTTGTATTTATACTTTTGCCCGAAAGTGCTATGATGCCTCCTATGCGGCTGTTTATGTATATATGTATATAACCTGAAAGATGGTAGTCCTCGGCTTCAGTCCCCACGCATATAATGCGGGGGTGTTCGCAGAAGACGCATGTTCACACTTGATCCAACGTCTTGGTCCATTAAGGAGGTGATAGCGCAGCGAACTAGGCAACCGGACTATAATGCTTTAACACTTTCACTTAGCTAGAGGAGTTTGACAGTGGGGCTACTATATAGCCCCTGGTAGCTCCGCGCTCATCCGGATTCGGGGCGCGTACATGCCTGGTAGGGAAACGGCCCTTCGTTAAGGCGGAGGAATCCCGAAGATTCCGCTAGGTCATCGACTGGTTGACCAGTCTCACGCTATATCATGACAGCCAGTTTTCGGCTTTCTCTACTGAGGTGCTCGTCCGGATGAACCAGGGCACAATCGCAGTAGTTATCCTGGTGCCGCCTTAGCCGATAGAGCGGAACGTAAGGCAGTAAAACACAGGAGCCGGGCAAACCCAACATTTGACGAAAGACATGATTCGGAGCTGATGCATATAAGGCCAAACTCGCGATGCCGAACACTGCCTAAGATATTCGGTCTTTATGATGTAAACCGGGCCTAAACAGTGCCCTTTATAATAAGCCCCTGGTGTCCAGGTATGTCCAATATTCTGACGTGGCCACATGCCAATACGTCAGCATCCTTCTCAATTGTATTGAGAATCCGAGGTATGTGTATCAACAAGAGACAGTAAAAAAGGTTTACGGAGGGTCTTAATCTAAAAAGAATCATTAGAACAGGTCCCTGCTGCACGTCTGCACCTGTGTCTCCATTGTGCTGTATTCTGGACGGGTGTAGCACGATGGTCATCTGAAAAAGAGAGGAATTTAATTGAAAAGTTGTCGTGCAAAAGGTAAGTTATACTAAATAAACAATATATAGTTCAAAATGAGTAAAGTTGAGCCTAATTGCCACTTGTTTGTGCGCGTTGAGCCCCTTGTATTGTAATAGGGGTATAGCCATCAAACCTGTATCAATTACATATAGCTGCACCTGACTTGTCCAACCATGTCCGTGGTCTTAACGACCTGTAAGATGCTTTAGTTGGTGAGGACGTTTAGTGTGCGGCTGACAAGGCAGCCGCACGGTCTTCCGCGCGCAAGGAGCGCTCAATATTTCCGTTTACTGTAATGATGCCACGTGGACCGGGCATCTTAAGCATGAGAGAAGCGTAATGCGGTATTGCTTTAAAGTGAGCGAAAGCTTCGCGTCCGAGTAGTGCTTGATAGCCGCTTTGGAACGGAGTGATGTGGTAGGTTAAATTTTCGCTGCGGAAGTTATCGGGAAAGCCGAATATAACCTCTAGTAGCAGGGAGCCCGTTCAATGGGCTTCTGGGCCTGGCGTTACTCCTTTAAAGGTGGTATTGCTATGGCTAATTTTTATTGGGTATATCCCCATTTTGCGGACTTTGTCCTGATACATCAGGTTTAAACTACTGCCGCCGTCCATCAGGACTCGTGTGAAGTGGTATCCGTCAATTATCGGGTCTAACACCAAGGCAGCCCATCCTGCACGCCGGATACTTGCCGAGTAATCCCGATGGTCGAAGGTGATTGGTTGGGACGACCAGTGGCAGAACTCCGCGGTGATAGGCCCTGGGGCATGTGTCTCTAGGAGTGCCGCTTTGTTTCTCCCCTTTGTCACGTGTAACACGTTTACTGTTTTGACTTCTGGTGGGAATTTCTTCTGTTCCCCAGTGCTTTGCTTGCGAGGCTCGTCCTCATCTTCGCTTGGTGTATCCTGCCCCTTGTGTTCGGCGTTGAGCTTGCCGGACTGCTTGAAGACCCAACAATCCCTATGGGTAGGATTTGCAGGTTTATTGGGGGTGTTGTGGATCTGACATATTTTATCCAGAATCTTGTTTAGGCTGGATAGTTCGTCTCTGCTGCTGATCTGGCCGAGAGCTTCTGAATTCGGCGATTACCGTCGTGCTCTTCGGGCTGTCTTCTTTATTCCGGCGCTTCTTTTTTTTTCGCCATGGTTTCTTGTTTTCGTCCCCGACTTCGGATGTACTTGGGTCGCTGGTGCTGCATCGGGCTAACTAGCTGTCCTCACCCATGCAAAAGCGGGTCATGAGGCTTGTTAATGCTGCCATTGTTCTCAACTTTTCTTGGACGAGGTGTCTGGCAAGCCATTCGTCTTGAATGCCGTGCTTGAAAGCTGCTAAGGCTTCGGCATCCGGGCAGTCGACTATTTTGGTTCTTTTTACTGAGGAACCTGTTCCAAAGCTTTCGGGCTGACTCTCCGGGCTGTTGAGTTATATGACTTAAATCGTCTGCATCCGGAGGTCGGACATAGGTCCCTTGAAAATTTGCCCGAAAATCGTCTTCGAGCTCTCCCCAGCTTCCAGTGGAGTTTTTGGGGAGGCTTTTAAGCCAGTGCCGAGCTGGCCCTTTGAGCTTGAGGGGTAAGTACTTGATGGCGTGGAGATCGTCTCCTCGAGCCATATGGATATGGAGGATGTAGTCCTCAATCCAGACCCCGGGGTTTGTGGTTCTGTCGTATGCCTCTATGTTTACGGGTTTGAATCCCTCTGGAAATTCATGGTCCAGCACCTCATCGATGAAACGTAGGGGGTGTGCGGCACCCCTGTATTTGGGTGTACCGTGGTATTGGGATGTTTGTTGTGTTGCGTTGCTTGCTGGAGCGCGCTTGCGTGGCCTGTAGATGGATCTGGTTGCGTCGTCTTTTTGATGTGAGCCTTCACGTGGATCGCGTACTGGCTTATGTGCGGCGTCGTTTGCCGCTTTATGTTGGCCACGAGGTCGTCTATTTGACCGGATGGCCGTTTTGTTTTTTGATTGCGGGGGATCTAATGCCTCCTCATCGAATTCAGGTAGCAACTTTCGCTTCGGGTAACTCTTGGTGTAGCGATTACCGCCGTACTTCGCTTCAGTGTTGAGTACTTCACTCCATCTGATTCTGAGTGTGTCTTGGGCAGCCCTGAGCCTTTGCTTCTGATTTTTCAGACTCCTCGCAGTGGCAACAAGCCTTTTATGGGCATTATGTTGCTCCGGGTGTCTGTTCGGTGTGATGTTATCCGGACTGTTATCTTCGACAGAGTCGGGTTGTTCGGTTTGATTCTCCGTGTTGCCGTGGTCGGACGATGGTTCAACGCCTTGTTTGTTGTCCGCTAGCTCACCTTGCTCTATCGCTGGGTTTATATGATCGCTATTTCTGCCAGGGCAGGATTTGGAGCGGCACTTACGCCGCCGCTTTGACTGCTTCTCGAGGGAACAACCCTTCGCTGCGTCCTTCCACTCTTCATCGTTGTTTTCTTTGGGTGCGTCCACCATGTATACATTATATGATGAAGTGGGCGTCCAGTGCCCTGTGGGTAGTGGTTCCTGTTCGTCTCCTGCATCGTTGTCCATACCGTCGATGTCTTCAGAGTCGAAGTCGAGCATGTCGGTTAAATCGTCCACAGTGGCTATTAAGTGGGTGGTGGGTGGGCGGCAAATTTCTTTGTCATCAGCATCCCAATCCTGCCGGACATAGTTCGGCCAAGACTTTCCTGACAGGAAGAGAGACCTTAATGAGTTCACTATGTCGCTGAAGGGCGAGTGCTGAAAGATATCCGCGGAGGCGAACTCCATGATCGGCGCCCAGTAAGATTCGATAGGCACGGGCGCAGGTGGTTCGGAGTCCGTGGCCGGGGAATAATCCGGTAGTTCGGCGTCACGGCTCTCGTCAAGGGTAAGGTCGATACTCCGCTCGATCGCCGATGAGAATGCGGCCTCCGTGGCAGGGTCTATCCACCCGTCCCTAGATGGCGCAATTGGCTCCGAATTGAGGGTCGGAGCGGTCGCCAGTGCGATCTCCCGAACACTGTCCGATGGTAGAGCTAAATCATGCTCATCGTGACCGTGCGGCGCACTCGGCAAGGGCTCGAATCCGTCGAAGATCAAGTCTCCGTGGACGTCGGCTGTGTAGTTCAAATTTCCAGATCTGACCTGATGGCCAGGGGCGTAACTCTCGATCTGCTCCAGATGGCCAAGCGAGTTGGCCTGCAGTGCGAAGCCGCCGAATACAAAGATCTTCCTGGGGAGAAAAGTCTCACCCTGGACTGCATCGCTATCGATGATCGAAGGAGCCATCAAGCCTAACAGCGACGACACAGAGGAACTCTCAATGAAAGCACCCATGTCGGTGTCAAAACTGGCGGATCTCGGGTAGGGGTCCCAAACTATGCGTCTAAGGCGGATGGTAACAGGAGACAGGGGACACGATGTTTTACCCAGGTTCGGGCCCTCTTGATGGAGGTATAACCCTACGTCCTGCTTGATTATTCTTGATAATATGAGTAGTACAAGAGTTGATCTACCACGAGATCAGAGAGGCTAAACCCTAGAAGCTAGCCTATGGTATGATTGTATGTTGTCCTACAGACTAAAACCCTCTGGTTTATATAGACACCGGAGGGGGCTAGGGTTACACAAGGTCGGTTACAAAGGAGGGGATATACATATCTGTATTGCCTAGCTTGCCTTCCACGCCAAGTAGAGTCCCATCCGGACACCGGACGAATTCTTCAATCTTGTATCTTCATAGTCCAACAGTCCAACCAAAGGATATAGTCCGGCTGTCCGGAGACCCCCTACTCTAGGACTCCCTCAATCAACATTATCATAAGAGAGACTTGTTGCTAGCAAACATGGTAAAGAAAGAGGACCATGGGTTCAGAAACCCATGCCATTTCCTCCTAAGCCATCCAAGTAAAAGGATGATGAGGATTTTGAGCGCTTTCCTGAAATGATTAGGCCTATCTTTTTGCATATGCGTTTGACTGATATGCTTAAAATGCCTCCTTGTGCTAAGTATATGAAAGATATTGTTACTAATAAAATAAAGATATCGGAAGTTGAAGTTTCCACCATGCTTGCTAATTATACTTTCAAGGGTGGAATACCAAACAAACATGGAGATCCAGGGATACCAACTATACCATGCTCCATTAAAAGAAACTATTGTAAAACTGCTTTATGTGATCTTGGAACTGGTGTTAGTGTTATGCCTTTCTCTTTTTATCGTAGACTTGAATTGAATAAGTTGACACCTACTAAAATCTCTTAGCAATGGCTGATAAATCAACTGCTATACCCATCGGTATTTGTGAGGATGTGCCTGTTGTGGTTGCAAACATTACTATCTTAACGGACTTTGTTATTCTTGATATTCCCGAGGATGACGGTATGTCAATCATCCTTGGTAGACCCTTATTGAATACTGCAGGGGCTGTTATTGATTGCAACAAAGGCAATGTCACTTTCCATGTTAATGGTAATGAGCATAGGGTACACTTTCCGAAGAAACAACCTCAAGTTCACAGTATCAACTCATGCTCTTCCACTTATTCCAACACCCATCCTTGTGGGCCCCACGTGCCCCCCTCCACTTATTCCAGCACCCATCCTCTTCCTCTTCCTCTGGAAAAAATCACTCTATAGCTCAAACTCGTGTTCTTGCTCCTTTTGCTGCTAGTTTCGATCTCCTTGCTCAAAGCTCCATTCACAAAACTGCTTTGGGGGATTTTTTTTGGTATGTGACTCCTCCAATGGTCCAATTAGTTTTTGTTCTAGTGCTTTATTAATTGCAAATTTTTGCGGTTGTGGTGACCTTGTTCTTGATCTTGCATGTCAAATTTATATGGTCCAAAGTAGTTTTGATGCATGATATAGCCCCTAGGCACTTGTAGGGCTAGTTGCTATCAACTTTGTTGAGTTTGGTTCACTTCTATTTTGAGTCACTAAATTTTTTAGAAATTTTTAGAGTAAGGAAATGATGAGGAGATTGTTGAGAGGCTCCTCGAGTCAGGGTTCTAAGGAAAAATAAAATGAGAAGGAAAAACCCAAGTATAATCTTCCTCGAGCCGCAGAGATTTGGCCGTGTGAATGGTCATGTGATGCATTCTTACAAGCATTCGGAATTTATGATCATTTCGATTTTCTAGCTAAGAATGCAGGCATCGCCGACTTCCTCTTCGACCAGTGTGATCAGTATCTCCTACTCACTAATACTTTCATGCAAAATTTTCATTTTCATGCTAGGGGATCACCACCCATGGTAGACTTTTACTTATATGATGAGTACAAAGAAATGATGCTTTATGACTTTTGTGAGGTTTGTAAATTACCTTATGAAGGTAGCATCGAGGAACCACGTCCTAGTGATGTGGAAAGTTTTATTTATGAAATTATGTAGGGGAAAACAGAGGAGTGTAGGGAGAAAGGGTGGCTAGTATACATTTCCCTATTTTACGCTAATACTCATTATTCACTGGGAGATGTTTAATTGGTCGTGGAGAGAGTGGAGGCCTTAGTGCCACTTTCCACGCCATTTTGTGCCACACTTTACATAGAGATAGAATTTACATTTTGGGCCCTATGGTCGCTCAACGATCGAGTTTAAATCGTACAAAGGGTCCTATTTTCGGAGGTATCTTTGCCTTCCGCCTTGCTCAACATTTTGAGATACCCATTAGGCACCTTGAAAGGAGGAGGAACTTCTACCCACTATATATTTAGATTATGACAGCACGGTAGCACACATGTTTATTCGCCATGATGAGGAAAAGTGACTTATTTATAACTATTTTTTTCGATATTCATTCAGGCAGGTATTTCGTTTTGCCCGCGGACATTCTTGCATACTGGGAGGGGACACGATCCCCACCTCTAGAGCCATCACCTAATCCATATCAGGAGTGTATTCATCAGTGGGATGAAGGAAATATACCATATCAGGAGTCTATTTTATATTTCCTTATATCATGATAAATGTTTATTATTGATGCTAGAATTGTATTAACCAGAAACATGATACATGTGTGGGTACATAGACAAAACACCGTGTCCCTAGTAAGCCTCTACTAGACTAGCTCGTTAATCAAAGATGGTTAAGTTTCCTAACCATAGACATATGTTGTCATTTGATGAACGTGATCACATCATTAGGAGAATGATGTGATGGACAAGACCCATCCGTTAGCTTAGCATAATGATCGTTCAGTTTTATTAATATAGCTTTCTTCATGTCATATACATATTCCTTTAACTATGAGATTATGCAACTCCCGGATACTGGAGGAATGCCTTGTGTGCTATCAAACGTCACAATGTAACTGGGTTATTATAAAGATGCTCTACCGGTATCTCCGAAGGTGTTTGTTGGGTTGGCATGGATCGAGATTAGGATTTGTCACTCAGATTATCGGGAGGTATCTTTGGGCCCTCTCGGTAATGCACATCCTAATAAGCCTTGCATGCAATGTGACTAATGAGTTAGTTGCGGGATGACGCGTTACGAAACAAGTAAAGAGACTTGCCGATAACGAGATTGAACTAGGTATGAAGATACCGACGATCGAATCTCGGGCAAGTAACATACCGATGACAAAGGGAATACCGTATGTTGTCATTATGGTATGACCAATAAGGATCTTCGTAAATATGTGGGAACCGATATGAGCATCCAGGTTCCGCTGTTGGTTATTGACCGGATAGGTGTCTCGGTCATGTCTACATAGTTCTCGAACCCGTAGGGTCCGCACGCTTAACGCTCGATGACGATTTTGTATTATATGAGTTATGTTATTTGGTGACCGAATGTTGTTTGGAGTCCCAGATGTGGTCATGGACATGACGAGGAGTCTCAAAATGGTCAAGAGGTAAAGATTCATATATAGCACAATAGTATTCGGACAGCGGAAGTGTTCTGGGGGTACCGGGTATGTATCGGGTCACGGGAAGGGGTTCCAGGCCACCCCGGCAAACTATATGGGCCTAATGGGCCAAGAGAGGGACAAACCAGCCCCTAAGGGGCTGGTTCACCCCCCATATGGGATGGCCAAATTGGAGTAGAAAAGAGAAAGGAGGAAATGAAAAAGGGAATAAGATCCCCCCTTCCCCCTCTTCCCTTCCTACTCTGAATAGGAATAGGTAAGGGGGGGATTGGGAGGACCCCAAGTAGGATTCCTCCTACCTGGGGCGCCCCCTTGGCTGCCTCTCCTCCCCTCCATAGAACATCTCATATGGTCCATCACGCTAGAACACAGAACAAACATTGTTAGCCGTGTGCGGCGCCCCCCTCCATAGTTTACGCCTCCGGTCATATTCACGTAGTGCTTAGGCGAAGCCCTGCGCGGATCACCTCACCATCACCATCACCACACCGTCACACTAATGGAACTCTCCCTCGACACTTTGCTGGATCAAGAGTTCGAGGGACGTCATCGAGCTGACCGTGTGCAGAACTCTGAGGTGTCGTACGTTCCGTGCTTGATCGGTCGGAACGAGAAAAAGTTTGACTACATCAACCGCGTTGTCAAACGCTTCCGCTTTCAGTCTACGAGGGTACGTGGACACACTCTGCTTCTCTCGTTGCTATGCATCTCCTAGATAGATCTTGCATGAGCGTAGGGAAATTTTGAAATTGCATGCTACGTTCACCAACAGTGGCATCTGAGCCAGGTCTATGCGTAGATGATATGCATGAGTAGAACACAAAGAGTTGTGACCGACCATAGTCATACTGCTTACCATTAACATCTTATTTTGATTCAGCAGTATTGTTGGATGAAGCGGCCCGGACCAACCTTACATGACCATGTTCATGTGACCGGTTCCACCGACAGACATGCAACTTATTTTGCATAAAGGTGGCTGGCGGGTGTTTGTTTCTCCAACTTTAGTTGAATCAAATTTGACTACAGCCAGTCCTTGTTGAAGGCTAAAACAGCAAACATGACGAAACATCGTTGTGCTTTTGATGCATAGGTAATAACAGTTCTTACTAGAAGCCCATAGCAGCCACGTAGAACTTGCAACAACAAAGTAGAAGACGTCTAACTTGTTTTTGCAGGGCATGTTGTGATGTGATATGATCAAGACATGATGTGATATACATTGTTGTATGAGATGATCATGTTTTGTAAAAGTTATTGGCAACTAGCTGGAGCCTTATGGTTGTCGCTTTATTGTATGAAATGCAATCGCCATGTAATTGCTTTACTTTATCACTATGTGTTATCGATAGTTGCAGAATCAATAGTTGGCGAGACGACCACGGTGCTACAATGGAGATCAAGGTGTCAAGCCGGTGACGATGGAGATCATGGCGGTGCTTTGGAGATGGAGATCAAAGGCACACGATGATGATGGCCATATCATGACACATATTTTGATTGCATGTGATGTTTATCTTTTTTGCATCTTGTTTTGCTTAGTACGGCGGTAGCATTATAAGATGATCCGTCACTAAATTTCAAGGTATAAGTGTTCTCCCTGAGTATGCATCGTTGCAACAGTTCGTCATGCCGAGACACCATGTGATGATCGGGTGTGATAAGCTCTATGTTCACATACAACGGGTGCAAGATAGTTTTGCACATGCGGAATACTCGGGTTAAATTGACGAGCCTAGCATGTACAGACATGGCCTGGGAACACTGAGACAGAGAGGTCGAACGTGAATCATACAGTACATATGATCAACATAGAGATGTTCACCATTGAAAACTACTCCATCTCACATGATGATCGGAGTTGATATGGATCACGTGATAGTTTAGATGGCCAGAGGGGTGTCTATCTAAGTAGGAGTTATTAAGTAATATTATTAATTGAACTTAAATTTATCATGAACTTAATCTTGATAGTTTCTGCATATCTATGTTGTAGATCAATGGCCCGTGCTACCGTTCCCTTGAATTTTAATGCGTTCCAAGAGAAAGATAAGTCGAAAGATGATGGTAGCAAATACACTGACTAGGTCCATAACTTGAGGATTATCCTCATTGTTGCACAGAAGAATTACGTCCTTGATGCACCACTAGGTGCAAGGCCTGCAACAGGAGCAACTGCTGACGTTCTGAATGTCTGGCAAGCTTGATCTGATGACTACTCGATAGTTCAGTGTTCCATGCTTTACGGCTTAGAATCGGGACTTCAATGACTTTTTGAACGTCATGGACCATATGAGATGTTCTAGGAGTTGAAGTTAATATTTCAAGCAAATGCCTGAGTTGAGAGATATGAAGTCTCCAGCAAGTTCTATAGCTGCAAGATGGAGGAGAATAGTTTTGTCAGTGAACACATACTCAGAATGTCTGGGTACCATAACCACTTGACTCAGCTGGGAGTTAATCTTCCGGATGATAGTGTTATTGACATATTTCTTCAATCACTGCCACCAAGCTACAAAGGATTCATGATGAACTATAATATGCAGGGGATGGAAAAGACTATTCCCGAGCTCTTCGCAATGCTCAAAGCTGCGGAAGTAGAAATCAGGAAGGAGCATCAAGTGTTGATGGTTAACTAGAGCACTTGTTTCAAGAAAAATGGCAAAGGAAAGAAGGGGAACTTCAAGAAGAATGGGAAGAAAGTTGCCACTCCTATGAAGAAACCCAAAGCTAGACCTAAGCCTGAAACTGAGTGCTTCTACTACAAAGGGAATGGTCACTGGAAGCGGAACTACCCCAAATACTTGGCAGATAAGAAGGATGGCAAAGTGAACAAAGGTATATTTGATATACATGTTATTGATGTGTACTTTACTAGTGTTCATAGTAACCCCAGGGTATTTGATACCAGTTCAGTTGCTAAGATTAGGAACTTGAAACAGGAATTGCAAAATGAACAGAGACTAGTTATGGGCGAGGTGACAATGTGTGTTGGAAGTGATTCCAAGGTTGATAAGATCACAATCGCACACTTCCTCTACCTTCGGGATTGGTGTTGGACCTAAATAAAGGTTATTTCGTGTTTGTGTTGAGCATGAATATGATTGGATCATGTTTACTGCGATACGGTTATTCATTTAAGTCAGAGAATAATTGTTGTCTGTTTACATGAATAAAACCTTCTATTGTCATACACCCAATGTAAATGGTTTATTGAATCTCGATCGTAGTGATACACATATTCATAACATTGAAGCCAAAAGATGCAAAGTTGATAATGATAGTGCAACATATTTGTGGCACTGCTGTTTAGGTCATATTGGTGTAAAGCGCATGAAGAAACTCCATGCAGATGGGCTTTTGGAATCACTTGATTATGAATCATTTGATACTTGCGAACCATGCCTCATGGGCAAGATGACTAAAACTCCGTTCTCCGGAACAATGGAGCGAGCTAATGACTTGTTGGAAATAATACATACCGATGTATGCGGTCCAATGAGTGTTGAGGCTCACGACGAGTATCGTTATTTTCTAGCCTTCACAGATGATTTGAGAAGATATGTGTATATCTACTTGATGGAACACAAGTCTGAAACATTTGAAAAGTTCAAAGAATTTCAGAGTGAAGTGGAGAATCATCGTAACAAGAAAATAAAGTTCCTACGATCTGATCAGGGAGGCGAATATTTGTGTTACGAGTTTGGCCTTCATTTAAAAAAACATGGGATAGTTTCACAACTCACCCCACCAGGAATACCATAGCATAATGGTGTTTCTGAACATTGTAACCGTACTTTATTGGATATGGTGCGATCTATGATGTCTCTTACCGATTTACCACTATCGTTTTGGGATTATGCATTAGAGACAGTTGCATTCACGTTAAATAGGGTACCATTTAAATCCGTTGAGACAACACCATATGAACTGTGGTTTGGCAAGAAACCTAAGTTGTCGTTTCTTAAAGTTTGGGGTTGCAATGCTTATGTGAAAAAGCTTCATCCTGATAAGCTAGAACCCAAATCGGAGAAGTACGTCTTCATAGGATACCCAAAAGAAACTCTTGGGTACACCTTCTATCACAGATCCGAAGGCAAGATCTTTGTTGCTAAGAATGGATCCATTCTAGAGAAGGAGTTTCTCTCAAAAGAAGTGAGTAGGAGGAAAGTAGAACTTGATGAGGTAATTTTACCTTCTCTCACTATGATACCTGCACCAACTTGTGAGGAAGCTAATGATAATGATCATGAAACTTCGGATCAAGTTACTACCGAACCTTGTAGGTAAACCGGAGCACGTTCCACACCGGAGTGGTACGGTAATCCCTTTTTGGAAGTCATGTTATTATTCCATGACGAACCTATGAACTATGAGGAAGCGATGATGAGCCCAGGTTTCGATAAATGGCTTGAGGCCATGAAATCTGAGATAGGATCCACGTATGAGAACAAAGTATGGACTTTGATTGACTTGCCTGATGATCAACAAGCCATTGAGAATAAATGGATCTTCAAGAGGAAGACAAACCCTGATAGTAGTGTTACTATCTACAAAGCTCGAATTTTCACAAAAGTTTTTCGACAAGTTCAAGGTATTGACTACGATGAGATTTTCTCATTCGTATCGATGCTTCAAGCTGTCCAAATCATGTTAGCAATTGCCGAATTTTATGAAATCTGGCAAATGGATGTCAAAACTGCATTCCTTAATGGATTTATTAAAGAAGAGTTGTATATGATGCAACCAGAAGGTTTTCTCCAGCGATCCATCTATGGACTGGTGTAAGCATTTTGGAATATACGCTTCAATGAGTTGATCAAAGCATGTAGTTTTGTACAGACTTGCGGTGAAGCCTGTATTTACAAGAAAGTGAGTGGGAGCACTACAGCCTTTCCGATAAGTATATGTGAATGACATATTGTTGATCGAAAATGATGTAGAATTTTCTTGAAAGCATAAAGGAGTGTTTGAAAGAAGTTTCTCAAAGAAAGACCTCAGTGAAGCTACTTTCATATTGGGCATCAAGATCTATAAAGATAGATCAAGATGCTTGATAAGACCTTCAATGAGTACATACATTGATAAGATTTTAAAGGAGTTCAAAATGGATCAGTCAGAGAAGGAGTTCTTGCCTGAGTTGTAAGGTATAAAGTTGAGTAAGACTCAAAACCCGACCACGGCAGAAGATGGAGATGGAATGAAATTCATTCCCTATGCCTCAGCCATAGGTTCTATAAAGTATGCCATGCTGTATACCAGACCTACTGTGTACCTTGCCATGAGTTTGGCAAAGGGGCACAATAGTGATCTAGGAGTAGATCACTGGACAACGGTCAAAATTATCTTTAGAGGACAAAGGAAATATTTCTCGATTATGGAGGTGATAAGGAGTTCATCGTAAAGAGTTACATCAATGCAAGCTTTAACACCAATCTGGATGACTCTGAGTCTTAATCTGGATACATATTGAAAGTGGGAGCAATTAGCTAGAGTAGCTCCATGTAGAGCATTGTATACATAGAAATTTGCAAAATACATACGGATCTGAATGTGGCAGACCCGTCTACTAAACTTCTCTCACAAGCAAAACATGATCACACCTTATTACTCTTCGGGTGTTAATCACATGGTTATGTGAACTATATTATTGACTATAGTAAACCCTTTGGGTGTTGGTCACATGGCGATGTGAACTATGGGTGTTAATCACATGGTGATGTGAACTATTGGTGTTAAATCACATGGCAATGTGAAATAGATTATTGACTCTAGTGCAAGTGGCAGACTGAAGGAAATATTCCCTAGAGGCTATAATCAAGTTGTGATTTTATATTTCCTTATATCACGATAAATGTTTATTATTCATGCTAGAATTGTATTAACCGGAAACTTGATACATGTGTGGATACAAAGACAAAACACCGTGTCCCTAGTAAGCCTCTACTAGACTAGCTCGTTAATCAAAGATGGTTAAGTTTCCTAACCATAGACATATGTTGTCATTTGATGAACAGGAACACATCATTAGGAGAATGATGTGATGAAAAAGACCCATCCGTTAGCATAATGATCATTCAGTTTTACTGCTATAGCTTTCTTCATGTCATATACATATTCCTTTGACTATGAGATTATGCAAATACCAGATACCGGAGGAATGCCTTGTGTCCTATCAAACGTCACAATATAACTAGGTGATTATAAAGATGCTCTACAGGTATCTCCGAAGGTGTTTGTTGGGTTGGCATAGATCGAGATTAGGATTTGTCACTCCGAGTATCGAAGAGGTATCTTTGGGCCCTCTCAGTAATGCACATCCTAATAAGCCTTGCAAGCAATGTGACTAATGAGTTATTTGCGGGATGAATCATTATGAAACGAGTAAAGAGACTTGCCGATAACGAGATTGAACTAGGTATGAAGATACCGATGATCGAATCTCGGGCAAGTAACATATAGATGACAAAGGGAATAACATATGTTGTCATCATGGTATAACCAATAGGGATCTTCGTAGAATATGTGGGAACCAATATGAGCATCCAGGTTCTGCTGTTAGTTATTGACCAGAGAGGTGTCTCGGTCATGTCTACATAGTTCTCGAACCCCTAGGGTCCGCACGCTTAACGTTCGATGACGATTTTGTATTATATGAGTTATGTGATTTGGTGACCGAATGTTGTTTGGAGTCCCAAATGTGATCACGGACATGACGAGGAGTCTCAAAATGGTCGAGAGGTAAAGATTCATATATAGCATGATAGTATTCGGACATCGGAAGTGTTCCGGGGGTACCGGGTATGTATCGGGTCACCGGAAGGGGTTCCAGGGCACCCCCGGCAAACTGTATGGGACTAATGGGCCAAGAGAGGGACAAACCAGCCCCTAAGGGGCTGGTGTGCCCCCCATATGGGATGGCAAAATTGGAGTAGAAAAGGGGAAGGAGGAAAGGAGAAAGGGAATAGGATTCCCCCTTCCCCCTCTTCCCTTCCTACTCTAAATAGGAATAGGAAAGGGGTGAGGCCGAATTGGGAGGACCCCAAGTAGGATTCCTCCTACTTGGGGTGCCACTTGGCTGCCTCTCCTCCCCACCAACCTATATATATCAGGGGCACCGCTAGAACACAGAACAAACATTGTTAGCCATGTGCGGCGCCCCCCTCCACAGTTTACGCCTCCAGTCATATTCACGTAGTGCTTAGGCAAAGCCCTGCGCGAATCACCTCACCAGGCCATCACGCTGACGGAACTCTCCTTCGACACTTTTCTGGATCAAGAGTTCGAGGGACATCATCGAGCTGAACGTGTGCATAACTCGGAGGTGTCGTACGTTCCATGCTTGATCGGCCGGAACGAGAAGAAGTTCGACTACATCAACCGCGTTGTCAAACGCTTCCGCTTTCGGTCTACGAGGGTACGTGGACACACTCTCCTCCTCTCGTTACTATGCATCTCCTATATAGATCTTGCGTGAGCGTAGGCAAATTTTGAATTTGCATCCTACGTTCCCCAACATGGGAGACGCAAGATCTCGCTAACTAGTGGCCATAGACCAACTTAGGCCAAAAGCCTAATCTTGGGGGAGTACGTATTTCTCACTGACATTACATTCATGTTCACACACTCATTCCAGTTGTTAGTGTTCATTCTTTTTCATTGTATTATCCATGCTAGTTTATTACTTTTTTTGCTTTCTTCTTGTGTGTTTGATAAACCTTAAGAAAAACAAAAAAATTGTTGTAGTTAGTTTACTTTCTATGCATGCTTAGTAGTAATATTAAAAGAAACCCCAAAAAGACTTCTCGTTCTTATTTTGCTTGTTGGGAGCTTTCCCGTGTAAATAGTTTTTCTCGTTGTTGTTTCCCTTTCTTCAGAAAAACAGAAACTCCAAAAATATTTCAGTGTGTTCCTTTGAAATTCTTTTCTTTTCTTTGGGGGTCGAGAGGATAAGACCACGATGAAAATGTTGAGTGGCTCTCATGTGAATTATTGTTGATCTAACAAAGAGCCCATATTAGCTTGTCTTCTCCCTTGAATAAATGTTTGCAGATTCTAGCTTGGTCCAATGCACGTGCACTATTATTATTATCCACACTGTTCGGTCGTGCAAGTGAAAGGCAATAATGATGATATATGATGAAATGATTGAGATGAGGAAAAGGTAGTATGAACTTGACCTATCTTGTTTTTGAATATATGATTGGTTCATCGTTCCTGATTCAGCCTATTATGAATGAAATATGTTTCCAATGACAATTAGAGATTATAGTTACTCATCCCATGCTTGATTAGCTAGGAGTTTATAATGGTTTACCTTGCATGCTAACATGGAAATTAAAATGGTTGAGATGTAGTATGATAGGATGGTATCCTCCTTTGAATGATTCGAGTGGCTTGACTTGACACATGTTCACGCATGTAGTTGAAACAAAATCAACATAGCCTCTACGATATTTATGTTCGTCATGATTTATATCCTACTCATGCTTGCATTTAATGTTGGTTAATCTCAATGCATGTTTATGACTATTGGCGCTCTCTAGTTGGTCGCTTCCCAGTCTTTTTCTAGCCTTCACTTGTACTAAGTGGGAATACTGCTTGTGCATCCACTTCCATAAACCCCAAAGTTGTTCCATATGAGTCCACCATACCTTCCTATATGCGCTATTTACCTGCCGTTCCATGTAAATTTGCATGTGCCAAACTCTAAACCTTCAAATGATAATCTATTTTGTATGCTCGAATCGCTCATGTACCAACTACGGTTGTCAATATCTTCCATGCTAGGTGGGTTATTCTCACGATGAGTGGACTCCGCTCATCATTCATGAGAAAATGGCTGGTAACCAGGATGCTCAGTCCCATGCTCAAATCAAATCAAAATAATTGCAATCAAAACTCCCCCAGGATTGTTGTTAGTTGGATGGTACCCGTTGTTTCGGACCAGCCGTGGAGTGTGCTTGTTGGTGGTGGGGGAGTATTAATTTACCATTCTGTTTGGGAACCGCCTATATTGTATGTAGCATGGAAGATACTGAGATCTCTTTGTTGTTATGTTGACAACGAAAGCATGCCGCTCAAAATATTATTCAATCTGTATTTCAAAACTCCAGCTCTGGCACCTCTGCAAATCCCTGCTTCCCTCTGTGAAGGGTCTATATATTTACTTTTATTGCTGAGTCATCATCCTCCTATACAAGCACCAGTTAGAGAACACCACTATCATTTTATGCATTGTTATTAATTTATATTGAGTATGACTAGATCTCTTTTACCATGAATTACAATGTCTAGTCAGTCCTTGTTCTTCAGGGGTACTCTGCATTTATGTTTTGAGGTCTCAGAAAGGGCTAGCGAGATACCATCTTGCTATATCATATCATGATTGTTTTGAGAAAAGTGTTGTCATTCGAGATTTATTATTATTGCTCGCCTAAGAGTTGATTATGCCATTGATATGAGTAAATGTGAAGCCTAAGAGTTATTGTGAATATGGTTAGTTCATAATCTTTGCTAAAAGCTTGAATGCTGGCTTTACATATTTGCAACAACAAGATCAAACAAAGTTTGTAAAGGTTTTTCTTTATCACTTTTAGTTTGACAACTGAATTGCTTGAGGACAAGCAATGGTTTAAGCTTGGGGGAGTTGATATGTCTCCATCTATCTACTTTTCGACACTCTTTTTCCCTTGTTTTGGACTCTAACTTGCATGATTTGAATGGAACTAACCCGGACTGACGCTGTTTTCAGCAGAATTACCATGGTGTTATTTTTGTGCAGAACAAAAAGTTCTCGGAATGACCTAAAAATTCATGGAGATAACTTTGGAATTAATAAAAAATTGAAAGTGCAACTAATCCCTGGGTGGTTTTGGTAATTCTTAACAACATATAGCTCATTGAACTAATATTCAACACATATGTCCTAATTGTGAAGCAACTGCGAAAGAATTGAAGATGTTGCAATACAATGCTCAAGCTTGCGATATCCTCTTCAATGGATTGTGACCCAAAGAATTCAATCAAATCAGCCGTATTGAGAATGCGAATGAAATTTGGGATACTTTGATTGATATGCATGAAGGTGTCGACTCTCTCAAGGAATCCAAGTTGGATGTGATTCAAAGTCAACTTGACAAGTTCAAAATGAAGGATGGTGAAGGTGTCGCTGAAATGTACTCTAGGCTTGATCTCATCACAAATGAGATCACCGGCTTAGGAAGTGAAGAGATGACTGATAGATTCATCAAGAAGATCCTCAGAGCCTTGGATGGAAAATATGATACCGTGTGCACATTGATCCAAACGATGCCCAATTACAAAGATCTCAAGCCAACAGAATTCATTGGTTGAATTGTTGCTCATGAGATGTCACTTAAGGATAAAGAAGAGATTCACAACAAGTCAAGTGGCGCTTACAAAGCTTCATGTGATGCTCCTACATCATCAAGTGAGAAACAAGTCTTCGATGAGGAATTGAGCTTAATGGTGAAGAACTTCAACAAGTTCTACAAGTGTAGAAGCAAAGAAAGAAGTTCCAAGTCAAGGTCCTACAATGACGAAAGAAGAGAAGACTCACCTAAAAGGAGAAGCAAAGGGAGGGATCACTTCCAAGGGAGAGAAGTAATAGAGATGATCGTTATGAACGAAGAACCTCTCGAAGAAGCAAGGATTTAGAAAGGAAGGACAAGTCATCAAGGAGTTATACAAAACGAATACATCAAGCTCATGTTGGTGAGTGGGTATCCGGTTCCGACTCTGACCACCACTCCGACTCCGAATATATTGAAGATGAAGGTGTTGCCGGTCTAGCACTTGTGTTAACCAACTCTTATGATATATTTGACTCACCAAAGGAAGGAATTGGAAGATGCCTCATGGCTAAAGGCCCAAAGGTATCACACCCCGAGTATGTTGATTTCAATAATGATGAAGATGATTTGCTAGGTGATGATGATTTACTTGTTGACAACTCTAGTGATGAAAACTATGATGAACTTGCTATTAATCATGCTAATCAAGATAAAACGAATGATGATGATAAGAAGGAGATTGAGCGTCTAACTAAAGAACTAAACACTCTTAAGTTAGCTCATGAAACTAACTTAGAAGATCATTGAGAGATTTTAAAGACTCATGAGAAGCTACGCTTTGAAAATCTCAACCTAGAGCAAGAGAATGGGTTCTTAAAAGCAATCAATGATGATCTTCGTAAGAAAAGTTCTTCTTACATTGCCAAGCATTTACTCTAGTCTACTTACATGCCACAAGTAAAATCTAGCAACAAGTGTAAGAAAGATTTTGCTAGTAGTGTAGGTGCAACAAACCCTGGGTCTATTGCCCAGACTGTGCACATGCACAAGATCAAGATTGAAGCACCAACCCAAGTCAGAGATTGAAGGACTAAGAGATTTGAAGAACCAACATGCAGTCCAGAGAGACCAAGATCGAGCAAGAAGAGCAAGATATCATCAAGAGAAGGGCCTCCCTTGCCGGGCAGGCGAGCCCGGCGGGCAAAGCCACCGCAGGAAGCAGGCAATCGAGGCACCTCGGCAAGGTCTGTCGGGGTTCGTGGGGGCGGAACCACCCCAACAACCACTCAAGCACGACCTACGTCGTCAATCAGTGCGGTGTCAAGCTGCAAGATGATTAAGTGGCAACCATTCACCACATGGCAGCCATTTCCTACATAAGAAACCTATAGATGACACCCGTCCTGCGACGTGTCAAGGGAACAGGCGCAGAGCTTGCAGGATAGCCCGGCAAGCCCTACCGGGCGACCAGTGATGTGACACTAAGCGGTGCATTTAATGCACCCTGTCAGCCCGTAGAGTTAGGTATGATAGCACTGCTTGCTATCATATAAGTGGTTATTGACTAATTTGCCATTGTGGTGACCCCTTAATCTATAAAGGAGGCCCATGTCACTCGTAGGAGGGGTTGGGAAGTCGATGAACCCAAGCCACCATACGAGCGTAGTCGCTGTGGCATCGAGGCGAACCTTGCCAGGCAAGTGTAATACGCATCACCACTTTCATTCCACCATTAATCCACCAAAGCAGGAGTAGGTCTTACGCCTCACGGCGGCCCGAACCTGGGTAAATTGCTTGTGTGCTTTCTTCCATGCTGTTGTACGCTGATCTGCTCTTTGTGCAATGCGACGTCCCCCTGCCTAACCAGCAAGGGGCCACCCGGTCCCATAGGTGGCCGCGGATATCCCGCGACAAGTAATAACAATAATCATGCTAAATCCAATATTGTTGCTTCTAGTAGTTCTATTGATTCCACTAATGATTCTCTTAGCCAAGTTACACTTGAGCAAGAAAATAGCTTATTGAAGGGAATTATAGAGAAAGGTGTTTAATAAAGCCTTGCAGGAAGTAAACAATTTTAGGAAATTGTACGCAAGCAAGGAAGGCACCGGAAGTATCAAGGTGTTGGTTTTGAACAAAAGTTCAATGCCAATGGAGTTGAGTGGGAAGAAGATCAATACCCCAAGACGAAATTTGTACCTCAACAAGAGAAGTATGATCCAACTTCCTTCAAGGGGACACAAGCTCAAGATGATCTTCCACCACAAGACCATTCGCTAAAAGGCAAGGACAAGCTTCAATAGGAGATTGATGCATTTGAAGAAGCTCCTAAGGCCTTCTTCAAGTGGGTTCCCAAGACTACATCAAGTTCTACCTCATGAAGTATGACTACAACTCCAAGGATTCCCATCAAGATGATGTGGATCCCTAATAAGAAGAACTAGAGAGCTCTTGAGGGTGACTCCGCCAACATACTTCACTCATATTCATTTTGGCAAGAACGAGTGCAATCAACTTTCACATCTTGCACTTGTTCAAGGAGTCTGAAACCCTCTTGTTGGTAAGTCAAGGGACAAGGTAACTTAATGCTTTCATGGACATCCTCTTGTGTGTACTTCACTCTATGTCTATGGATATCCTTGTTTGTTCCTTGTGACACTAACACATGTAGGTATTGAAAGCGCAACTCACTCCAATGGATTTCTCCAAATGATCTACATCAACATTGAGCATCTACATCTTCAACACCTCATGAAGTCATCATCGACAAAACCCAAGGTTAGTTCATCCCTCTTAGGGGGGATATCACATCTAGGGGGCTTTACTCTGAGAATTGAGCTAAAGCTACTCTGATATGTGTGAACACAACAATGCTTTATGTAAAATTGGTAACCCCACTTGTGCTTAAACTATGAAGATGACCTATGATCAAATATTCTCATTTGACTCCTCAGTCAATATACTCATATATAGATAACCTAGTCATTGCCAATTGCTTGATAGATGCTAGAGTGTTTGTGCATGCTTTGCCACATATTTCATTTGCCATCTTATTGTGTGAGCATGTTGAGTGCATATTTTTCTCATTCGAGGACATCCATTTGTTACTTTAATTGTTTGGTCTTTTCTTTTGCCAAATGGACGGACAAGAATGCCTAAGTACTCCATCTAGCTATCTATGTTTTTCTCGTCTCAAACTCTATTCATGCTACATCACAAAGTTTGATCAAGTCAGATTTGAACCCTCTGGGTGAGGAGCACTCGGAGCCACCGATTTGTCATAGACTTAAACTTCCAAAACCTCTATATGTATTTCGGTCTGACCGATTTATTCCTTTCGGTCATACCGCGTTCATTGAGTTGATCTAGGTTTCAATCTCAGTGCAACCGATTTAAACCATTCGGTCACACCGAGTTGCAGAAACCGCTTGCGTTTCTGCATCTCGGTGCCACCGAGCTGTTCCACTCAGTCACACTGACAAGGTCTGGATATATACCCACGGGTTAAATTTTGGAAATTTTTCTGAAACCCTTCGCCCGCACATATCCAGCTCTGCTGACTCGAGGTCTCCGGATCGTCTCCTCATCACCAGCGACCCCTCGCTACTGGTCTTTGCCGCCGTTGTCGCTGTAGCAAGCTCATCGCCAAGTTGGGGTATGAGTTCGATCCTTTATGCTTTCTCACTCTGATTCGTAGCACGAAGACAATGTCATGATTCTTGCCACGTATGAGATTATTCTATCCAGCAAAAACTTCCTCTCGATTAGTTGTGATTCAAAAATTTAGGGTTAGGTTTCCGCCAAACTCATCTCGGATCGACCGAGTTGTAGAAATTCGTCCCACCAATTTGGCCTAGGCCATTGCACTTGTTATTTTCGGTCTGACTGAAACTTACAAATCGGTGTGACCAAATTCTATTCTTAGTGAAACCCTAGTAATCTCAGAGTCACCGAACTATGTCTTGGTCTGACCATTTCCACTAGTTTAGACTCTAATATTGCTTCGGTGACACCGAGTTTAAGAAATCGGTAGCTCTGAAATGCTTTCGGTAGAAAACTAAAACTAAGTTTTTGACTCAATTGCTTTGCAAAATCTTTGCACTTTGTGATGCTCATCCACTCTATCTCAACTATATCTATTCGCAGGGTCAACTTTCAACTTTCAGTGTCAGCCATGTCAGACCAGAGTGACAGCCAGAACAGATATGAGAAAAAGGTTAACTTGAGTGTGGGCACTAGTCCCTCTGGAAGCTATGATGAAGGTAGCAGAAGCACCCCAAGAAAATTGCCCAAAGCAGCAACAAGGACAAGGAAGAAGAGAAATTCAGATCCTAAAGATGAGGACTATGTTACTATTGAGGAGGAAGTCACTTCAAATAAAAAGGTTGTCAAGAAAGAGTTTGGCACTGCAGCTTCAACCAAGCCTCGATTTCACAAGAAAGCTCCTGCAAAGAGAGTGCCAAATGTCGAAAGCTAGAGCCTCTACTCTCGAGGTCTCCAAGTCAATAGAATAAGAGGCTTCTAAAGGCAAGAAAAGGAAGGAAAGGGTCAAGAAGACCATGGCTAGAGTTATTGGAAAGCCATATATGATGATCCAATCAGATGAGGAAGAGGATGATGAAGAAGATGCTACACCAGCACCCAAGACTCAGAAGTTGATGGTGGATGCCATCATGTCAGGGGCTGCTCCATCAAAGCCCAAGACTGCCCCCAAGGCTGCTGCTCAAGATTCTAAGCCTTCAACACCAAAGAGATCTACTAGGAACATCCCTGCTGCTGAGAAGAACAAGGCCCCAGTGCCTGAAGTGGAAGAAGAGGAAGAAGCCCAAGTGCTTAGGAAATCGAAGCCAAAGATTCCTGATCATGATGATAATTATCCAGTTGCTGAGAACATGAAGGAAAGAAAAGATGCATTTCTCAGATTGTGGAGATAGTCAGATCCCTATTTTGTGAGAAGAAGGACTGTTGTGGATTACATATTTCTGTAGCGACCTGACCCGAATGGATCACGTCTACTATGCTACGGTGTCATCCCTTGATCAGTAATGCTGACACCACACAGTACATCGAGGTTTTATAGCAGAGTTGCAATCACACACTTATTACATCGATGGCTCAAAAAGAACTTATTACAATAAATATGGCTTAAGGCCATATTTTAAAGATAACAGCGGAAGACTTGGAAGATAAATGGGTCCATCAACTCCAGCGGCATCACTGAGTATAGAACCACGACCTAAACACCTCAATCGTCGTCTGAAAAGTCTCCAACATTAACGTTGCAGCCCGAAAACGGGTCAGCACATGGAATATGCTGGCAAAGTAACACATAGAGAGTAATGGAATGAAACAGCTATACTATATGCATATATGGCTGGTGGAAAGCTCTATGGTTACAGTTTTGCGTAAAGCCAATTTTTCCCTACTGCAAAGGAATAAATTTTATTTACTATCATGGTGGTTGTGAAACATTGAGAATGGTTGACAGCATTCTCAATCCCAATTAAAAGTAATTAAAACCCAATAACATTAATTAGAAGTAACATGTTGAGATTCACAATGATATTCAAGTACTAGATACTCAAGTTGTCCATAACCGGGGACACGGCTAATCATGATTAGTTTGTTACTCTGCAGAGGTTGCGCACTTTTCCCCACATGACTCGATCGCCTCCGTTTGTTTTCTCGCACTACATGGTGTTTGAGAAACGGATGACCGAGACATAGTCTTTCAGAAGCACTAGCACCTTACATGTGGGGTAGACCGGTACACCTACATCCCCTACATCTGCTAGTCCACCCCGTAAGAGTTCGCACAACTTAGTCAACTATGCCAGAGCCCATAGTAGCATGTGGCTGCACACGGAAGTTTCTAGCATGAATTATCTTATGATCCTTTGAGCCTGGGTGGCGGTCCGAAAAAAAAACAGGCAAGTCCTGATAGACATCAGGTGCCTCAATCCACCCAGATGTGTGTTTAAGTTGCCACCTTAGATAAACCATTAAAATTATCAACTCACATCTGTCATGGATATCACTCACCCAATCCACGTCTACTAGCATAGCATGGCATAATAAGCAAACGTAGAAGTAACTCCCAAAGGTTTCATAATAATACAGGTAATAGGTACTACCTCATCTACTTCCCATCCCACAATTTAATTAGATCCTAATCATGCAATGTGTGAGGATTGATCTAATGCAATAAAACATGGGTTGTAGAAAAGGTATGATCAAAAGTGTTACTTGCCTTGCTGATGATCCGCGAGTCCTAGGGTTTCGAAGTAACAAGCGGCGCAATCCGGGTAATCTATCGCAGACAAACAACAAGCATACAATAAGTACTCATCTAATGCACAGGTAAAACTCGAACAAGAGATCGAACCAGGTAGTTCAACTTAAGAACTCCGGTTGCAAGAAAGAACGAAAAACAAACGGCGGAAGAAAACAACTCGGTTCTAGCAAGTTGAAACTAGGTCAAAATTTTACTGTAACAAAAGCTTGTTCAAGTTGATTAGACGGAACGGCGGTTTCGAGACGAAACTCCAGGCGCTTGAATCACCTGATTCCGATAAACGAGCGGAAAAATAGACTAGGAAGAAGATCGGATCTGAGATCGCGATCGCGGAATAAATCCGACGAAGAGAAAAAGAAGAACGGTTAAACGAACGGACGTCGTTAAACTAGAAGAATCCGGTAATCACGTTCGTTAGGACGAACGGTCCGGCGAACGGTCCAAAGGCAACTAAATCGGAGAAGAAAACGAATCCGATCTAGGGTTTCGGAGAAGAAAAACCGATCGAAAAACTGATCTAGAAAACCGGAACGGTTTAGAGAAGAAAAGAATCGGAACGATTAGAAGAGAATGATCCGAGGAAAAGAATAGATGTAGCGCGGGGCTACCTCGGCGAGGTCTCCGGTGAACGGGGCTCCGGCAGCGTCGGCGTAGGGCGGCGGCGCGGGTGTGGGGCGGCGGCGGCAAGGTGCGGCAGCGGCGCGGGGTGTGGGGTGGCGGCGCGGGTGAGGCGGCGGCGGTGGCGGCGAGGTACGGCGGCGGCGCGGGGTGTGGGGTGGCGGCGCGGGTGAGGCGGCGGCGGCGGCGACGCAGGGCGCGGTGTGATGCAGCGCGGCGGCGGTGCAAGTCGCGGTGTGGAGGAGAGCTTTGATTTGATGTGTTTAGAGGGGGGGGTGCTTGGGTATTTATATTGGGGAGGGGAGGGGTTTACTTGGGGTAGAGGACAAGGGATTAGAATAGGAGTAGGAAAGATCTAGAAAATAAATGGAGTAGGACTAAAGAAAACGAAATAAGGAAAAGGGGACAAGGGGGCGCCCTAGAATCCTAAAAGGATTCGGTCCTAGCAAGAGGCGGCGGCGGCCGACCGGCTCCTGGCTCGGCGCCTGGCGCCTGGGAGCGCGGAGGTAGGTGGCTTGGCTTGGGCCTTGGCCTGGCCGGCCTTGGTCCAGTTTTTTTTTATAAACGGTTCAGCGCGTAGAAAAAAAACAAAAAGGGTTCTAAACGAACTCCGAAAAATCTAAAGTAAATTTTCCCCGACTCCTAAAAATGAGCCGAACAAAATGAACTTTTCTCCGGACCTAAAATGCAATTTTTGAAAACGCGCATTTTTCCCTATCCAATAGAATGCAACTAAACACCGGAAAGCAAAATTGATCTATTTATTATATCTTCATTTTTCCTAAATTTGGGAAAGTCATATTATTCCCTCTCTCATATATTTTGACACCGGAAAAATTATTGAAGATAAAATAAATAAATCAAATGATCCTATTTTCAAAACTCGAGAGAAACTCTCAAATATGAAAATAACGAAATCTCCAACTCTCTCCGAGGGTCCTTGAGTTGCGTGAAATTTCTAGGATCAACCAAAATGCAAGAAAATATGATATGCATATGATCTAGTGTATAACATTCCAAATTGAAAATTTGGGATGTTACAATTTCACACTAAGGAATAGCAGGACTTCTATGAGTCAGTCCTCTTGGATAAGAAGCCCATTCTGTGTGACATGAAATGGGTGGATTGGAAGTACATTGACAATAATGAAGATCATTTCCCTGGAGTGCATGAAAGCTTCAGACTCAATGGATTTGACACTTTTGTGGGTCAAAAATTGATCAAATGGAATGATGAGTTGATTATGCAGTTCTATTCAACAACTCACTTCTACCCAGATGGGAAGATTGTTTGGATGATTGAAGGTACTAGGTACCAGTCTACTATTGATGAGTGGGCCATTTTGATCAATGCCCCTGAAGAGCATGAGGATGACATTGATGTCCATGCAAAGCCCAGGAAAGATATGTACAAGGAGATACCTGACAAAGCCTTGGAGACACACAAGCTAGGCTCAGTGTACTATTTGTTGTCTGGATTGGCCACCATGAACACTATATTGGGGCACACCTTGCTGCCCAAGTCAGGAGATCACAGGATGATCAGAGGCCACTCCATCAACTTGCTTCAAATGTTTGATGTGCCATAGAAATTCAAGGTGATGATCTTGATAGTTGAAACAATCAAGAGGACTGCAGTAGATCAAACGAGATCATGTGGCTATGATCCACACATTCAGATGCTCATCAACTCCAAGATGGGCAAAGGCATATATCTCCTGGATAAAGAGCACCATCCCTTGAGGCCTGATTGTGAGGATAACATAGTTGTCATGGATGCTTCATATCCTACATTAGTAGAGGCTCAGGAGAAGAGAGAAAAAGCAAAAGCAGAGAAGGCAGCCAAGACACCAAGTGCTGAAGAGGCATCCCAGATATTTCTCAAGTCCAAACAAGATCAACTTGGTTATCTCATTCAGGCTACTTTGAGGATTGAGAAATGTTAGGCCACCCTAACTCAAAATCAAGAGAGTCTTGAAAGGATTATCGAGACAAAAATACATGATCTAGATGTGAAGGTCACAGAAATACAGTTAACTGTGGAGAAGATTAAAGAAGATCTTGAAGACAGGGATGAGGGACCAACAATAGATTCTTTTTAGCAAGTACCAAGGGGACCAAGTCCACAGCTATGGCAGTTGCTACTGCTCCCAGATCTATAGTGTCAGCACCTGCAACTACCACCTTAGTTGCTCCTCCAGTTGCAACTCCACTAGCTCCTCAGACCTCTTCAGATGCATTCGTTACAGGACTCCTCTCCACGCCACCTTCGCACTCCGGAGCTCCCGGAGATCAAGCTTAGAGAGCCACATAGCACTATGCATTTTCAAGATTTTTGGTAACTTGTTGCCAAAGGGGGACAAAGTGTATAGATCATAGGCTTTGAGAGAGAGTGTTTTGATTCTTTTTTCCTCTCTTGCTACTTTATTTTCTTACTTGTTTGGTTGATACTCTACTTATGTGTGTGTGAGATACTTGTATGGTCATGTTCTTGATCATATCATACTTAATGTTTGTGCTTGAATAATGATATTCTATCCCTTATGTATGATCATTCATATCTTGCCTTGGTGATGAGTGCATATTCCATATTCTATCATTTTGAGCGCTCCACCAAGATGTTTGTGACATGGAAGAGTAACCCATGATCCTAATCCATTGTGCATTTGCATTCAAAAGCTAATTTTAAATAATGCACAAATCAAGGTGGAGCTCTTGCTTATCACGTACTTCTCAAAGCGATGATGCATTTCATTCTTATTATCATTTGTCGAAGCTTTGATCTATATGTTGTCATCAATTACCAAAAAGGGGGAGATTGAAAGTGCTACTAATCCCTGGGTGGTTTTGGTAATTCTTAACAACATATAGCTCATTGAACTAATATTCTTTCAAGATAATAATTTCATAAAGTTCAATGATTGACATGGCATGGACTAGAGATGTGGACCCCTCAAAATGCTAAGGACACATATTGGCAAAAGCCCAAGACTCCGCATTTTCATTTTAGTGATCCAAGATCACATTGAGTCCATAGGAAAAGCCAATACTATTAAAAGGGGATGAGGTGTTGCTTAATGGCTTGCTTTCTCAAAATGCTTAGTGATATGCTCCAAAAGTCCTCAACCACATTCTCATTTCCACATATGTCCTAAACCTAAAGTCAAACTCAGCCCCAACGATTTGATCTATCCAGCGCCACCGAGTTCACTTGACATAGCCCTAGCCAGAAACCTAATCAGTTCGGTCTCACAGATAGGGATCTCGGTCTCACGAGATGGGATTGCAAACTCTCTATTTCCCTTTGTAACGTTTCAGTCCAACCGAGATGAGCGATTGGTCCCACCGAGTTTGCAATGCAAACTCTCTGTTTCCTATTCGTAACATTTCGGTCTCACTGAAATGAGCGATCGGTCCCACCAAGTTTGTCTGACCAACTCTCTGTTTGCTTGCTACTGAAATTGGTCTCACTGAGTTGAAGTAATCGGTCAAGCCAAGATCAAGTTATGCACTAACCCTAACGCATTGGTCCCACCGAGTTGATCATGTCGGTCCCACCGAAAAGCCTAAGATTCACATTTTGAACAATATCGGCCTGACCGAGTTTCACTATTCGGTCCCACCGAGTTTGGTAAGTTGTGTGTAACGATTAGATTGTGTGTGGAGGCTATATATACCCCTCCCCCCTCCTCTCCATTGAAGAGAGAGCCATTAGAACATGCCTTCACTTCCAGCATTCATTTTTTGAGAGAGAACCACCTACTCATGTGTTGAGACCAAGACATTCCAATCCGACCACAAGAATCTTGATCTCTAGCCTTCCCCTAGTTGCTTTCCACTCAAATCATCTTTCCACTATATCCAAATCTGTGAGAGGGAGTTGAGTGTTGGGGAGACTATCATTTGAATTACAAGAGCAAGGATTTCATCATCAACACACCATCTATTACCTTTTGGAGAGTGGTGTCTCCAAGATTGGTCAGGTGTCACTTGGGAGCCTCCGTCAAGATTTTTGAGTTGAACCAAGGAGTTTGTAAGGGCAAGGAGATGGCATACTTCACGAAGATCTACCAAAATGAGGCAAGTCCTTCGCGGGAGATGGCCATGGTGGGATAGACAAGGTTGCTTCTTCAAGGACCCTTCATGGGTGGAGCCCTCCATGGACTCGTGCAACAGTTACCCTCTGTGGGTTGAAGTCTCCATCAACATGGATGTATGATAGCACCACCTATCGGAACCATGCCAAAAATCTCCGTGTCTATATTGTGTTTGCTCCCTCCAAACTCCTCCCCTTTACCTTGATATTCAATGACTTACATTCTGCTGCTATACTCTTAAAATTGCATGTGTAGGTTGATTGCTTGACTTGTGTTAAGTTGCTAAAATGTGCCAAGACTTAAAATTGGGAAAAGGCTAGATTTTTATATGGTCAAGTAGTCTAATCACCCCCCTATAGACACACTTTCGATCCTACAAAAATATTGGTGAAAGAATCAACAACAGGTAATGGTGTGCTGGACTAGGGGGTACTCACGACATCGTCTCCCGACCAGTGGGTCGGGCCGAGGACCCCCATAATGATTCACTAATGGGCCACTTAAGGAAGCCCATGCCGAATACAAGGAGGATTCCACAAGACTTGGCGCACAAGACAAGGACTCCTGTAAACCCTAGGCCTACGATGCATATATAAACCGAGGCAAGGCTAGTCGATAGACGATATCATATTCATTACTACAATCTCGTGGAAGATACATGTACTATGTACTATCCTCATATCAATACAATCAAAAGCAAGATGTAGGGTATTATCTCCTTGAGAGAGCCCGAACCTGGGTAAAATCCTGTGTTGATGTTACCATCACTCCAAGACGCCTAGCTTAAGACCCTTACTATGACATCCACCGGTTTTGACACCGAGATTGGTGCTTTCATTGAGAGCCTCCTCGGCGTTTGTCGCAGATTGATAGGATATGACCAGTGCTATTTTTTCAATCAAGATTCATTTCGCATGAATTGATTTCTTCGAGAATTATTATTGTCAGATTGCAATTATATTTCTCAGGCTTGTCCGATATCGATTTGGAGATCAGATCGGATCAGGGGAATTTCTATGCTGGGTAGCCTCTAAGTGTCAAGAGATGGGCATGACCGAGGACAAATCGGCCGAGCGCTGGCCTCGTGCGATCCCAGGTCCCATGCGGCCACGGAGAGCCAGGAGCTTCCCTCCTCAGGCGGCACAGGTGCAGGGATGTTCCTCTTTAAAGTAGCGATAGTGCCACTGGTCGGATGCTGGTTTGCAGTTTTGTTTAATTCCTCCATGGCTGCTACCTCACGGAGGTCAAATCACCCTTGGTAGAGACGAAGCAGCGCAGGGACGTGGAATACCAGAACGCTTGGGACTACTGTAGTACCAAGCCACTAGGAGCTCACGTGAAGGACTCCACATGTCGTTCGAGGTTCCAACACGGCCAGCTTCTAGCCAGCCGCCTTCATCATCAGTGGACACCGCATCCGCAATACGGTCGGGCAGGCAAATTCGAACTATGTCACGGGGTCACTGGATCTCGCCGTCATGCCATCAATCCGCCCTCGACACCCAGGCTAAACTAACCCGATGATTTGCTTCACATATATTAATTATGCAATTTTTTCTTTCAATTATTATTATTTTTTCTTAAACTGTTTTATGTGTGCAGGTGATCGATTTTGACTGCGTTACATGGTCACCTCGATGTCACCAGCCGACCTGCTTCCACACCTCGACTGGCATGAGACTTCGGCGTCACCAGCCAACCTGCATGAGACTTTGGCATCCACCGATCACAGCTTCGCCATGTTAACTTGACCGAGGACATCATCTCGCCACATCGCCCGTGCATCATCGCCACTTCGTCAAACTGAACTCTTCGTTCAGGCACTTCGGCGCCCATGCCATATTCCTTTACTTATTTGCTTCACTTAAATTAACTAAGTAGAAGATTTAAATATATATATATATATTATCATTACCTTTGTTTGTTATTATTTTTGGCTTGCCATATATTATGTGCATAGATAATTGGCTTGGACTATGTAAGATAGTCACCATAAGATGGTCCGCTTAGCTCCAACTAGACCGATTTCTAAAGGACGCACGTACAGCTATGCATACATGAAGCGGTGGTAGTACGTGCCAAGTGACCACATTCTGAGAAGGACATCCGAACATACATCATGGATATTTTTTTCTCTCTATATGTTTCTTTTTTATAATTCAAGTCATAGTTGGCCTTTTGCAGCATAGTACCCCAGAACATGTCTTCTACGGTTTGGGAATTTTCATTATGGCAGATCTACAATCTTGTCTCCCTTGCAGTCGCCATTATACGACGGATTGGTTTTCTGTCAGCGGCCTGACAACATCATTGTTCGGCAAATTCTGATCTGCAATGACACTTTGATGCTTCCACTCCGTCGAGCTGACCCCTGTGTCTAGGTCATGTTCCTTTAATTATTTGTTTCACTCAAATTAATTAATTGGAGGAGTTTTTATTTTTTTTGTTTAAAAAATTTCATTATTATTACTTCTGCCTTGAACTATTTTATGTGTGGAGATAATTAATTTTTGCTGCGTCAAGCAGTCACCTCGGCGTACGGAGTCGTCCTCTCGCCTCCATCAACCAAATTCCACCGTCACCTTGTTGTGATACCCTGTGTCGACATTATCGCGTTGTCACTTCATCAAACTGACGTCCACCATGCCGACCTGTTTCGACACATCGACTGACATTGGGGCTTCATTATCACACTGCCGAACTACTCTGTCTCCTTGGCTGGACCGGGGGCTTCACCTCGGCACTTCGGCACTATCGTGCTATCACTTCATCAAGCCGAGCTCTTTGCTCGGATACGTCAAGACCGGCTTGGGGGTTGGAACCATGAGCCGCTACAAGCTCGGCCCATCTCACATCAAGCAAATTAACCAGCTAAGCCGCTTTTATGCTCAAAAACTTTCAGTTTTAAATTTTGTTCGGTTCGACCAAGCATTATACTTTTTTACAAAAAGTGGTTTGCGAAAAACTTTCTTTGTCAAAACCTTGGATGTTAGAAACAAATTCAAATACCCCATTTACTTCGGGGTTTCCTTTATGAAGCCATTTGTCTTGCATATGACTATTAATGTATTGCACCATTCCTTGTTCGTGTATTATGCCAAAATATGCATCATGTTGACTTAAGTGTTCCGCAAAGCTGGGTTGCCTGGCTCCTGTGCTTACCCCTACGTCCCCGATTGTTCAGCTAGGGAGAAAAGCAAGCACCTCTGCGATTGTTACGACCGGGTCATCCGAACTCGTGCCTCAGACGGGTGAAGATGAAAGCTAGCGCTCTTATTGTTTTCAACTATGGTCGGCACACGATAGAACTCACACGTACACAAATCTATTGCACAAGTCTCATAGTAATCATGAGCGACCAAAGAAAGGTACCGTTGGGGGCACTATTTTATTTGATGATGCTTCTTACGTTACATAAGTAATATAGCATAAGTTCCCTAGGCGCGCTTTGTCCGTTATAGTCTCATGGCCTGATTGCCTGGTTATCTGAAACACTGCCGATATTCTAGGTAGGCGGAGTAGATAACACATTTCGGCCCTTGGCCGAAGAGGGAGAAGCCGATGATTGGTTAAGACGCGTTCAAAGTTCGGGCGAATGTAGATATTATATAAGTACTTCGGTACATACAATCATTATACATAAAATTCTTTTACCCAAGTCACACGGGGGTTCTTAAATTAAATATGAGCCATTTTATAATAGTTGTTTTCTTCTTAGTCGCCGCAAAGTCTTTTTTTACCACTCCTTTCTCGACTTTGGTGCATGATCAATAGCCGGGTAGCCTAGTTTCTCTCTAGAGCCGCTTGCGTTTAGTTTGCTAAACCGGCCTGAGAAACACTCCGCCTTCTGGATAGGGAGGTTGAAGCCGAAGGCTGACCCACTTGGAGTCTAGACAACGGATGTGTCATGTCAAAGCACGACGGAAGTACAATTTTAAGATGAATTTCATATTGGCACCAAAACAACTTGATTCAATCTAGACGTAAAGTTTTTTACGCATGTTTTTCAGTTTTTGGGCTTATAACATCTTTCACCTATTTTATGTTTTCATTTGGGGAAGTGGGATATTCTCTTGGTTGAGGTGTTCGCGTGAAACTCTTTTCTAAAACTACAGTTCTGCATCTTTCCTGCTGAACTCCACCTCGGTATTGTCAAAACACACATGTCAGTTGAACTAGTTCCTGAGGAGGTACAATCCTAGGGTCGGCCATGTTGCCCAACCCAATTCTCGAGGTCTATCGCATTGACAATCCAATGCAGAAAATTTAAGTGCAATATAGTTTCCGAGGAGATTTATAATCCTCAGGTTGGTCGGCCGCATCCAACCCGAGTCTCAAGAACTGTGCACACCACTTTTTGTGTCCCAAAGTATTCTACCGAGCTAGGAGTTGATCCTTAGGCCGATTTTGCGAATCAACCAGAGTCTCTGGGGCTACTGGGATCAGCGGTCTTATGTCATCCTTCAGCTGCATCTCGGGTTTTAGACCGACACACACCTTGAGGGCTACTGGCTATATATCTCGGCAGAGAATAAATTGCACCAATTGAAAATATTCACAAAAAATCAGCCCGCAGCCGGGGTGGTGCACCACCTCGAAAGTTGTCCGGCATAAAGCTCGGGCGCCAATGGCTGGCTACATAGAGGGCATTTCTGGCATTAAGTTTGGCTGAATTCGTTCAATCTTTTGAAGACCGCTGTAGTTTATGACACCTCGGACGCTGACCATCGTTAGAGCTCGGATGTAGTCTGGCGTTGGAGCTCGGAAGAGGTCTGGCATAAATCTTGGATTTGAATGGCTCGTTCCATAGAAGACTACTCCGACATTTAAGCTCTAATGAACTCATTCAAATTTTTAGAGGCCAAGGTAATCTATGATACCTCGGATGTTGACCATCATCGGAGCTCTGCCGTGAAAGATGCCTCGGATTTAGTTCGGCATTGGAGCTCGAAGGCAAGAGTATACCCTGAATGCCAAATAGTGTTGGAGCTCGGCTTTGAAAAAATGCCTCAGATTTGTTTTCCATTAGAGCTCGGACGCAAGAGGACGCCGTTGCATGGGAAACACTTCAAACCCCAGGTGTGGAGTAAAAAACAAGGAATTGATAAAGGCTGATAACTTAAAGGGGATCCTCGGATGCCCGACATGTAAAATCTTCGGATTCAGCTCTGTGATCATCAAGATCGGACATGGTAATATTTATTGAACTAGTTTCCAAGACCGACGATCGAAGGCGAAGAATTATTCGGACCGGTTTAGGGGGCTACTGGCGGTGTCCTGGACTAGCGGGTATTCACCACGTCGTCTCTCGACTAGTGGGTCGGGCTGAGGACCCCCATGATGATTCACCAATGGGCCACTTCGGGCAGCCCATGCCGAATACAAGGAGGATTCCACAAGACTTGGCGCACAAGACAAGGACTCCTCTAAACACTAGGCCTACGGTGCATATATAAATCGAGGCCAGGCTAGTCAATAGACGGTCTCATATTCAATACTACAATCTCGTGGTAGATACCCGTACTATGTACTATCCTCGTATCAATACAATCAAAAGCAGGACATAGGGTATTATCTCCTTGAGAGAGCACGAACCTGGGTATATCCTGTGTCCATGTTACCATCGCTCGAAGACGCCTAGCTTAGGACGCCTACTACAAGATCCACCGGTTTTGACACTGACAGCAGGGGGCCCACAGCCTAGCCACAAGGGTGGGGGCGGGCCCACCCCCCTAGGGAGCTCCCTCCGACCTTGTGGGCCCCCTGGACCTCCACCGACCTCAACACCAACTCCATATATTCACTTTCGGGGAGAAAAAATCGGAGAGAAGGAATCATCACGTTTTACGAGACGGAGCCGCCGCCAAGCCCTCTTCTTCCTTAGGATGGCTGATTTGGAGTCCGTTTTGGGCTCCAGACAGGGGAATCCATCGCCATCATCATCATCAACCATCCTCCATCACCAATTTCATGATGCTGACCGCCGTGCATGAGTAATTCCATTGTAGGCTTGCTGGACCGTGATGAGTTGGATGAGATTTACCATGCAATCGAGTTAGCTTTGTTAGGGTTTGATCCCTAGTATCCACTATGTTCTAAGATTGATGTTGCTATGACTTTGCTATGCCTAATGCATGTCACTAGGGCCCGAGTGCCATGATTTCAGATCTGAACCTATTATGTTTTCATGAATATATTTGTGTTATTGATCCGATATTGCAAGTTATAGTTACCTACTACGTGTTATGATCCGGCAACCCCGGAGTGACCATAGTCAGGACCACTCCTGGTGATGTCCGTAGTTTGAGGAGTTCATGTATTCACTAAGTGCTAATGGTTTGGTCTGGTACTCTATTAAAAGGAGGCCTTAATATCCCTTAGTTTCCATTAGCACACCGCTGCCATGGGAGGGTAGGACAAAAGATGTCATGCAAGTTCTTTTCCATAAGCACGTATGACTATATTCAGAATACATGCCTACATTATATTAATGAACTGGAGCTAGTTCTATGTCACCCTATGTTATAACGGTTGCATGATGAATTCTATCCGACATAATTACCCATCATTGATCCATTGCCTATGAGCTTTTCACATATTGATCATTGCTTCGTTACTTTTCCGTTGCCACTGTTACGACTGCTACAAAACTGCTACTATTACTTTTGCCACTGTTACCGTTACTTCCATACTACTTTGCCACTAAATATTTTGCTGCCGATATTAAGCCTTTTAGGTGTGGTTGAATTGACAACTCAGCTGCTAATACTCAAGAATATTCTTTGGCTCCCCTTGTGTCGAATCAATAAATTTGGGTTGAATACTCTGCCCTCGAAAACTGTTTCAATCCCCTATACTTGTATGTTATCAGCAGCGCCCTGTTCCATGTGGTGCAAGGGAGGCCCTGGCGCCGGGCTCCCCCCGTGTAACTCCTAGTGCATTCCACCCGCTTGCGGCGGGGCCGTCGTCCTGAGGTCCACGAACGTTGATGTGCCTTGGTTCACCCGCGGTCCATGGTTAGCATAATCATGCCCCTGAGATATCTGTTGTACCTGGTGGCTGTTGTCGTCGAAGACGTCGGTGAAGCTCTGTGGTAGCCTGTGAAGAGCCTTGGCCTCATGCAGCCTTGATGCCCAGGCTGGCAACGGGAACGGGCAGGGGCTTCTTCTTGGCGCGTATAGAAAGTCCGTCAGCGGGGGTACAGGGGTGCCTGAAGCTGCCACCCCCGAGTCGCCGCCCGACCATTCAGCGTCCTTGCTTGCCAGCCTTGGTGCCAGGTTGTGATGACCATAGGCTGGCATCTCGGCATTACCCCAAGAGGGGCCACCCTGCCTCGCCACGCCCGGAGGTATCACATCCTAGGTAGGATGAGCGGCGTCGCGGGCTAGGTCGGCGTCACGAGGTCCTCCGGGCCCCACGGGGAAGGGCATGCGGGTGTGGCGGGGGCCAGCACGTGCCCCCGGCAGCGCTTGCGATGTGGGCAAGGTGCAAAAGGGTATTGCACCACTGCAGGCGGCATCAAGAAGCTCGATGACCCGCTCCAGCACGGTGTCGTGACCGCCTTCCGCCAGCCTGCGTCGCAGCAGCTCCCGCGCCACAATGAGCGCGGTTGTGTGTTCACCTGCTCCTGGCAGGTGTGTAGCGTCATTGTCGTAGCATAGCTCAAAGAACGCGTGGTGGCACAGTTGCAGCATACCCCGGGAGCGGGCGGAGGTGGTCCGTGCCACCTACGGCTGACGGCGTTGGCCAGCGTGCGGGTTGTGAGGAGCGCGGAGTGGAGATCTTCTTGGGAGGAAGCCGCTGCTTGGGCTGGCCAAGCGGCCCATTGCTCAGCGTGAGCTCAAGAAGTGTCGGCCTTGAGAATAGTGGAGCGGTGGCAAATCAACCAACGGAAGAGAGGATCCGACGCACCCCTACCTGGCGTGCCAAATGTCGGATTCAGGGCTCCGCAGACCCTAGATAGATTCAAACTTTGGGGTGCGTGCGAAGAACTCAATCTCCCCAGTCTACCAACTCGTCAATCCCAGGGCCTAGCTCAATGGACTGGAATGAAACAGGACACAACAGTTTACCCAGGTTCGGGCCACCATGCGGTGTAATACCCTACTCCTGCTTTGTGGTGGATTAGCCTAGAGGTGGGCTGAGGATGAACTGGTACAGGGGAAGAACAACCTCAGGAGGTGCGTTCTTGTGTGTGTGTGAGCTGGTGTGGGTGAAGATCACCTCCCTCTTCCTATGGTGGTGGATAGGCTATATTTATAGTGGCCTTCGTCCTCTTCCCCCAAAATGAAGGGATCCCACAACAGCCAAGTTTGAAGGGAGACAACTAGTACATCTTATCTTGACGAAAGGTGGTCTTCGCCTGCAAAGCTTCTGCTTGCGATACTGTGGTGGTCTCAGCGATGAGCTCTGTCCTACTGTCCTGGCAGTCTTGGTCTTGTAGCACGGAAATGGAAACCTTTGGCTGATTGCTCGGGACTCCACGCCTCCACTTGCCTCTTTAGCACCAAAGAGGAAACCTGCTATACTACGCCCGCCTGGCCTTGGTCATCATGGCTTGGATCACCTTACCCTCACGAGGTGGGTGCCTGCATAGAAATCTCCACTCCTCAGGAGCCAGCCTAGGGTCACCGCTCCCTCCGGAGGTCTTGGCGTCGTCCGCCTCGCAAGGGTCTTATGTTGTTGATGCCGAAGGTGGGCCATACCAGGCCGCTGATGTAGCCACGCTGTGGGCCGCAGGCAGGCAAGTCTAGGTACTCTGGTTCCTAGAACGCCGATAGTAGCCCCGAGGCCCAAGGCGCAGAAGGGTGAAGCGCGGCGGGCCCCAATCGCCTGCCGACCCGGTCGACGCGTGGCACTTGATAAGACGTGGGCATCTCCGCTGGCCCATGCTGCATCGGCAACCGCCAGACTTGACGGTTGCCTATTTGTAAGTGCGGCTCTGCCATCATTGCCAGACACGCTCACCCTTGGCTTCCTCCTTTCCTGTGAGATAGCTCCTCCCCTTCCAGATTCCGCACCGGTGCCAATCCACCTCTGCCACCATGGCTCCAAGGTTGAAGAAGAGGGGAAAGACTCGTGCGCCCGCTGAATCCCCTTCGGGCTTCGAGCCCACGCTTGGCCGGTCGACGATGATGAATCAGGAGGTTGTTCAGAGGATGAAGAAAAGAAATTATTGAAAACTCTAAAGAAGCACCGTGCCGCTATTGGATATACTTTTGATGATCTAAGGGCATTAGTCCCACTCTATGCCAGCACAAAATTAATTTGGAGCATGATGCTAAACCAGTTGTTGATCACCAATGACGGTTAAATCCCAAAATGAAGGAAGTGGTAAGAAATGAAATATTAAAGCATCTGGAGGCAGGTATAATTTATCCTATTGCTGATAGTACATGGGTAAGTCCCATTCATTGTGTCCCTAAGAGTGGAGGTGTTACTGTTGTTCCTAATGATAAGAATAAATTGATTCCATAAAGAATTGTTACAGGTTATAGAATGGTAATTGATTTTTGCAAATTAAATAAAGCTGCTACAAAAGATCATTACCCTCTAACTTTTATTGACCAAATGCTAGAAAGACTATCCAAACATACACATTTTTTCTTTCTAGTTGGTTATTCTGGTTTTCCTCAAATACTTGTGTCAAAAGATGATAAGGAAAAGACCACATTTACTTGCCCTTTCGGTACCTTTGCTATAGACATATGCCTTTTGGTTTATGCAATGCACCTGCTACTTTTCAAAGATGTATGACTGCTATCTTCTCTGATTTTTGTAAAAAATATTGTTGAGGTTTTCATGGATGATTTTTCCATTTATGGAACTTCTTTTGATGATTGCTTAAGAAACCTTGATCGAGTTTTGCAGAGACGTGAATAAACTAATCTTGTCTTGAATTGGGAGAAGTGCCACTTTATGGTTAATGAAGGTATTGTCTTGGGGCATAAACTTTACGAAAGAGGTATTGAAGTTGATAAAGCTAAAGTAATGCTATTAAAAAGTTGTCCTGTCCTAAAGATATCAAAGGTATAAGAAGTTTCCTTGGTCATGCTGGTTTCTATAGGAGGTTTACTAAAGACTTCTCTAAAATTTCTAGGCCTCTCACTAATCTCTTGCAAAAAGATGTTCCTATTGTTTTTGATGATGATTGTGTAGAAGCATTTGAAATACTTAAGAAATCCTTGATTTCAGCACCTATTGTTCAACCGCCTGATTGGAATTTACCCTTTGAAATTATGTGTGATGCTAGTGATTATGTTGTTGGTGCTGTTCTAGGACAAAGAGTTGATAAGAAATTGAATGTTATTCATTACGCTAGTAAAACTCTAGATAGTGCCCAGAGAAATTATGCTACTACTGAAAGAATTCTTAGCAGTGGTGTTTTCTTGTGATAAGTTCAGATCTTATATTGTTGATTCCAAAGTAATTGTTCACACTGATCATGCTACAATTAAATATCTTATGGAAAAGAAAGATGATAAACCTAGACTTATTAGATGGGTTCTCTTGTTACAAGAACTTGATTTGCATATTATTGATAGAAAGGGAGCTGAGAACCCCGTTGGAGACAAATTGTCTAGGTTAGAGAATGTTCTTGATGACCCACTGCCTATTGATGATAGCTTTCCTGATGAGCAATTAGCTATCGTAGATGCTTCTTGCAATACTCCATGGTATGCGGATTATGCTAATTACATTGTTGCTAAATTTATACCACCTAGTTTCACATATCAGCAAAAGAAAACGTTTTTCTATGATTTAAGACATTACTTTTGGGATGACGCAGGCCTTTATAAAGAAGGAGTATATGGTGTTATTAGACATTGTGTACTTGAGCAGCAACAGGAACAAATCGTACGCAAGTGCCACTCCAAGTCTTACGGAGGATACCATGCTGGAGACAGAACTGCACACAAGGTATTGCAATCCAGTTTTTATTGGCCTACTCTCTTCAAGGATGCTCGTAAGTTTGTCTTGTCTTGTGACGAATGCCAGAGAATTGGCAATATTAGTAGACCTCAGGAAATGCCTATGAATTATTCACTTGTTATTAAACCGCTTGATGTTTGGGGCTTTGATTATATGGGACCTTTTACTTCCTCTAATGGGTATACACATATTTTAGTTGATGTTGATTACGTTACTAAGTGGATAGAAGCTATTCCAACTAGTATTGCTGATCATAACACCTCTATTAAGATGCTTAAAGAAGTTATTTTTCCGAGGTTTGGAGTCACTAGATATTTTAATGACTGATGGTGGTTCACATTTTATTCATGGTGCTTTCCGTGAAATTCTTGCTAAGTATGATGTTAACCATAGAATTGCATCTCCATATCATCCTCAATCTAGCGGTCAAGTAGAATTGAGCAATAGAGAGATTAAATTGATTTTGCAAAATACTATTAATAGATCTAGAAAGAATTGGTCTAAGAAACTTGATGGTGCATTATGGGCTTATAGAACTGCTTATAAAAACCCTATGGGTATGTCTCCATATAAAATGGTTTATGGAAAGGCTTGTCACTTACCTTTTGAATTAGAGCATAAGGCATATTGGGCTATTAAATAGCTCAATTATGATTTCAAACTTGTCGGTGAGAAGAGGTTATTTGACATTAGCTCGCTTGATGAATGGAGAACCCAAGCCTATGAGAATGCCAAGTTGTGTAAATAAAAGGTTACAAGATGGCATGACTAAAGGATACAAAAGCGCGAGTTTAATGTAGGTGATCATGTTTTGCTATACAACTCTTGTTCTAAGATTTTTTGCAGGAAAGCTTCTTTCAAAATGGGAAGGTCCTTAGATTATCGAGGATGTCTATTGTTCCGGTGCCATCAAAATCAACAATGCCGAAGGTACAAATCCGAAGGTGGTAAATGGTCAAAGAATCAAACATTATATTTCAGGTAATCCCATAAATGTTGGGACCAATATAATGGACACCGTAACACCGGAGGAGTACATAAGGGACACTTTCCAGAATGCTTCAGACTCCGCAAAGGAATAGGTATGTGGTACGGTAAGTAAACCGACTCCAAAACTTTTCCAATGGGAATTTTTCTCCGTTTTGGAATATTTAAAAAATTAGGAAAACTAAAAGCAGTATGAAAGATGCACGAGGAGACCACAAGGGTGGAGGGAGCACCCCCTGCCTTGTGGTCACCTCATGTGCCCTTCGGACTCCGTTTTCTTGCATAATACTTCTTTTGGTCGGTAAAAGTTCATTACATAATCTCCCAAAGGTTTTGACCACCATACCACGACAAAATCCTTTGTTCTTGTTTCGAGCTGTTTTTCTAATAGATCTAGATCACCATGACGTCTCCAAGCGCCCACAAGGACATGTTTTTCGAGAAGGTCATCAACCCTTACCTCACAGAGGTGTTGCAACACCCTAAAACCATTGAGATGCGTGAGGGGGTGCTTCACATCCTCGATGTTGAGGGGCCAAAGAAGACCAAAAGCATGGAGACAAGACTCGAAGGAATGGAGCAGCAAGTTTTCAAGTGCCAAGGGATAATGGAACATGGACTCAACGCCAATCACATGATGATCGCGGAGTTCACCAACAATCACAAGTTGGATGCCAAGAACATTGGGGAGGCCATCTACAAGCTTCATGAGAAAATCGAGCATCTCCAAGCTCTGATCTATGAGCTGTAAAACCAAAAATGTGAGTATGAATAAAGATTTAAGAGGATAAGTTTGGCTACAGATTTGAGGATCTCGAAGACTCGTTCATCTTTCTATGATCACTCATACAGCGAGGTGCTATACAAATGGTTTTTAACCCCTTTTCGTGACAACATTTGGAACCGTTGCCAAGTGAGTGTGGGCAATAGGGGGGTCCTACCCACACGGCCCAAAAACCATCGGGGATATGCCCTCCTGGGACACACGTTCGGCAAAATGAGGTTGTGTGCGACCAGCGAGCGATCAAATATGGTTATACGTACATTAGTGCTAAAAATACAATTATATAGGCAAAATCATTGACGGTCGTAAGTACATCCCACACAGTTAGTCCCTGCTAAACGTTTATGTCCGTATATGCATCCCACACAGTCGCTCCAAGGAAAACGTTTCCGCTCGCAGGTACATCACACAAAATTTTCCTTGTTAAATCATTTCTGATATCGTTGCCATTGCACACGATATTAACAATTTTTTTGTTTGTGTTATTGAATGCATCACACACAGTGTGTAGAAGAAACTTTGTGGCAAAGGCTGTCCATCACACACGTTTTTATGTGGTAGATGTTTGCGCAAGGTGGCCTAACGCAAATAGTTTTCAAGAGAATGTCGTGTGTGATTGTTCATTGATCCAACACGGTTTATTCCTAGAAACTGTGTGCGTTGCCTGAGGTCATCGCCCATGGTGTTTTCTCAATAAGCGTTTGCAATAGAAAAACCCAATTAGTAGGCTAATTGGCCATTAGGAGGCTAACTGCCCTATTATTAATAATCCATTTATTAATCTAATTGACATTCATATTAAGCACATAATATGTTTCATTTCCATATTAAGCAAGAAGGATTTCATAATTGAAATACATCAAAGTACGACATGATATAGCTTCAGCACTCAGCTACCCCATTACACAACTGCACCAGCACCAAGTTTCACATGCTACATCAAGAACCTTTCAAAATTAGCATCATAGACGGTACATAGAGAGATGCATCTCTTCTAGAAAACTGCTGAAGCGAAAGACGAATATTGAGCCTTCATTCATGTTGAAGATCTTTGCAACTTTAGGCCAGTTCCTGTAGATGATTGAACATCCATCCTTCGTCCTCTTGAGGAACAGTTCAATATTGAACCGTGGGTGTTCTATGAAAACCTTCCTCGCCTCCTGACCATAGAGGTGGTTTGAGAGGTAATCATCAGTGAACTGCTTTGGAAGGGCTTGAAAATAAGGATGTGCATAAATATCTTCTCTATATTGGAAATGGGGAAAAGTAATAAAAAAGGCAAGGTATAATAGTTAGTACCATCTTGTAGTGAACTGATGTCTTCTTCATTGTGCAGACAAAGATCTTGTTGTTTTTTGTCGCTAATTTCTTTATCCTAACAATCTTTCTGAGTTTCTTGACTTGATTGATATTCATGGACAACTCATTTCCCCATATGCAAAAGGGTCGAACGGTGGGTCAAAACCTCTGACAGCAGGACCTACATGTGCAAGACCAAATTGTTAAAAACCTAAATATTAGAATGGTTCGTGCAATTGCACAATAATGTGCTATTAGACAACGGACCATGCACATGTTAACCTCGATTGTAAACCTCGGTGCTTCCCATTGTTTCCCTGCAACACATATAATGTAGTTAGTCATCAGGTTAAGAAAGTGTTCGCATCCTATCAGTAAAATATGTTGATGAAAAATAGGCACATTGCAGGTTCATCAGATTAATTCAAGACACATGGAAAACCCATTTATCCAAACCAAGCATGATTAAGAACTAGGAAATATAGCACTTATATATGTTTCTCATGTATTAAGTGCAGCCAAATTCGATTTATTCCTCACACGCACAACAATAAAAAATTCTACCCATGACAATTTGACACCGCATTGTAGAATTGAACCAAGCAGTTAACTAAACACCACAACAAATGAACCAAACATTAACCGAGCACCACATTACGCAATATAGCATACTCCTAATAGAAGATCGGAGAGTGAACCAAACCAACCATGCTTACCAACTTGGAAATATAGAAATTGTATTTGTTTCTCATGTATTTAGTACAACCAAAATTAATTTATTCCTCACATGGTATACAATAACAGAATGCACCCACAACTATTGAACATCACATTGTAGAATTGAACCAAACAGTTAACTAAACACCACAACAAATGAACGAAACGTTAACTGAGCACCACAATGGACAATATAACATACTCCTAATAGAAGATTAGACAGTTAAGCAAACCAAGCATGCTTAACAACTTGGAAATATAGTAATTGTATTTGTTTCTCATGTATTTTGTAAAGAAAAATTTGATTTATTTCTCACATGGAAGACAATACAAAATTGCACCCTGAAGAATTGAACATCACATTTACAGAATTGAACCAAATAGTTAACTAAACATGACAATTAATTAACCAAACAGTTAATAAGTGAGCACCACACTGCATGATATATAGAACATATACACTAGAGCAACAGATTGCATGGTAAAATTAGATAGCACAATTCACTAGAATTTGTTAAGGAAAGGCAGGAGCAGCACATGCAGTAGGTAAACCGAGCATGCTTAACCAGCATAGCTAGCAAATGGCAAGGTGGTCCTCCAAAATCTGGGGATTGGCACGAATGGCGGCCATCGCGACCTCATCCGCGCATGTGGCCGCGATTTGCTTCACCGCTTCCAAATTCTCATTGAGCTCCTGGCTATACTGCGTGCACCATGGCTTAGGGCGGCGCTTATTTGGTGGAGGGGTCGGTGATTTTGGTGGAAGGTGTCCCAGTGGCGGTCAGGGCATGTGGGATGTGGAAGGAGGAGGAGGATGGGGGTCGGGTGTGGATTACCTGCCTGGATAGGCGAGGCCGAGCAGTGTGAAGGAGGGTCGCCGGCGAGGAGGTGGCACTACAAGCAAGAAGTGAAGGTTTCAACCTGGAAAGGAAGGTGGAAACATGGGAAATGTGTCTGTTGGTAAGGGGGGAGCGGGGAGGTTGACATTTCCATAAAAGCCAATTTTTTTGAATCGGTTCAGCGAAAAAACTGGCGCGCAAAGTGTCATCAGACACGGTCCCTTACTCAGAACTGTGTATGATATGTGAACATCACAAACGATTCAGATAGCTTAACCCTTGTGTGATGAGTTTGAATGTCAAAAATTTTGGTTCGAAATTCCCTGGTTAGAGTGGTCATCCACGTCATTGCATAATTTGGGTACACAAAGGAGACTACAACACACCCACACTTCATAATCGAGCAAGTTCAGCAATTAAACATAGCTAGCTGACCAAAACATTACTTTAACAAATTAAAGACCGGCGATGTTAATTAAACAAAACAAAGAGTACTACTATGGCTGGTGTTCATCAATCTCTGCTGCCTCCTCCATGTCCAGCTCGCGCCCGACAGTCTCCTGGGGAAGGGGCTCCATGGCATCCATCACACCATACTTGACAAGCATCTCCCCATCCGTGTCCGCCATCTCTTTGGAAAAGGCCGGCACGACTTGGGCGTGGGTAGCCGTGATCTGGGCTTGGATGGGCTCCTTCATGGCAAGGTATGCGGCGGAGGAACAGACGGCTGCTCGAACACTCTCGGTGATTGCCAACTCTTCGGCCGTGGGTTGCCGACCGTTGTCGGAGAAGCTCCATTCAATTTGTGCAGTGACCGCACGAGATGGGTGTGGGCGGCCTCGACAAGGTCATGGGTGGCCTCCATCAGGGCTTAGGCCACGCAACGGACAGCTGATGTGCCGCTCTCGCCAGTTGTTATCCTCGAGGCAGATGTTGCTGCCACCACTTGAGAAGCAACATCGACCGTTTGGGCCGCCCTAGCCGCCCGCTCGCAGATTGCGGCCGCGCTCATGCACCTTGTTAGCACACGCATGGCAGCTGTGGCCACGCTCTTGCCAGAGTGGGCCGCTGAAGTTGCCCTCATGACGCGGGTCCCCGTCCCCATCTTTCACCAGCGACGATTGAACAGTGAAATGATATTTGGGGAGCGAGCTAGTGTGCTTGACACACGGGCTGTGGACTGTAGCCGATGCACCATCTCGCGTTAGACATAGGCGTACTATACCCCGACGGTGCTCCAGGATATTTTTTACTGCATCTCACACGGTTGGTGATAATAAACCGTGTGGGATCTACTTGCTTTTTCATCTTGATTTGAATTACATAATGGGGTCACAACGGCAATGGACGATGTTTGAATTGCTAGAACTTTTATCTGAAGTGAACACGCAACTATATGTGTGTCATAAAAAATGGAATTATTCTGGGTTCATTTGGACATTTTATACATTAAATTGGTTTTGTAGCCATTTCAGGTGCACAATTCAAAATTAAACTACATGCACATGCTCTGGTGCACCAACATGGGTTGTAAAATCATATATGTCTCCATGGGTTTATGCTTATGTCTCATGCAAGAAATGGGGATGAATTTCAAACACCACGACACCATGGCTCTCCGGCAAACGTTGAGGTACTTGCTTTTGTAATTCTAGTAAATCCAAAACCCGTCTGAAATTCATGAACCTTGGCATGCTATCATGGAATGGCATCAACATGCTGGGGTAAATAATATTGTCCCATTTGGGGCAGGTTATGGTATAAGCTTCTCACAACCAGAGCTACTCATAAGAAGCCTCATGGTTCCGTTAGGGAAACGTCACCTTTGTGGAAAAAACGATATTCGTCGCCTCTTCTTCCTTTCGTTTTTCCTCGTGTCAACATAGAACAACAGGAGTGTCGTGTTGGATCTTATCAGGGATTGTTTGGACTTTTTATGCGTTAACTGAGGTTTCTAGGTATTTATGTGCATAGTTCAAAATTGAACTACATGCACATGCTCCAGTCCATAAAAACGGGTTGCAAAATCAAATGTTTGTCCTTGGTTGCAAGCTTAGGTAGCATGCAAGAAATGAGAATGAATGTCAAACACCTTGACACTATCGCTCTGCTTCTTACATTGAGATACATGGTTTTAAAATTCTAGTAAATCGAAAACTCGTCTGAAATTCATGAAACATGACATGATATCATGGAACGGCATCGACATGTCATGGTAAAAATATTGTTACATTTGGGGCAGGTTTGGGTATAAGCTTCTCGCAAACCAGAGCTTCTGTCACAACAAACCTGATGATTTCGGTAGGGAACGTGCCACCTTGGGTGATGGAACGATATCTGTTGCCTCTTCTTACTTTCAATTTTTTTCTCGTGTCAAAATAGAACAACAAGAGCGATGTGTCATTTTTTGGGACTTTTCGAGGTTCGCTTGGACATTTTTATATATTAAATGAGTTTTCTATGCATTCATGTTCATAATTTAAATTTGAACTACGCGCACATGCTCTGGTGCATATAAATTGGTTCTCCCATGCAAGAAATGAGAATGAATGTCAAACACCTTGCCACTATCGCTTGGCCGCTAACATTGAGTGTAGCGACCCGACATCAGATGGTCAAGTCTTTGTGCTTAAGTGTCCTCCCTCGATCGGTATTGCTGACACACACAGTACTCGAGGATTTATAACAGAGTTCAATCACACTTATTACATCGAATGTCTCAAAAGAGAACTTATTACAATAATATGGCTGAAGGCCATCTAAATATGATAACAGTGGAAGCTTCGATGGTAGAAGAGTCCATCCAACTCCACGGCAAAACTGAGTGCATGACAATGACCTAGAGCACCTTACTCTTCATCTGAAAACTCTGCAACATAATATGTTGCAGCCTGTGTACGTCAGCAGATGGAATATGCTGGCAAGATAACACTATAGAGCAATGAAGAAGTAACAACTATAAATACATGCATATATGGCTTGTGGAGGCACTACGGTTATCATTTGCATAAAGTGGGGGTTTCCCTAAAACAAAGATATATATTTTATTTAACTAGAAAGTTTGTTGATAAATATTGAGAATGGTAACCCCATCTCAAACCCAATTAAAATTTAACAACCCGACAAAATTAATTAAGTAGAGTGATGAGATCAACATAATAATTCAAACACCAGATACTCAAATTGTCCATAACCGGGGACACGACTAATCATGATTAGTTTGTACACTCTGCAGAGGTTTGTGAACTTTTCCTCATATGACTCGGTCTCCTCCGTTGGATGTCTCGCATACATGATGTTTGAGGAACGGATGACCGAGACACAGTCTATCAGAAGCGTTAGCTCGTTACGACGGGTAGACAGTACCACCCACATCCACTACATCTTCTAGTCTACCACTATAAGAGGTCACACAACATACTCAACTATGCCAGAGCCCATTAAGGCTTGTGGCTACACACGAAAGTTTCCAGCATGAATAACATTAGGATCCCTTTGAGCCTGGGTGGCAAACCACAGGAAAATCACACGGATACCCCGGGATCTCCTTTGGACAACACTGGATTCCCAAGGTGCCCACAAACCAATCCACCCAGATGTGTATTAAAGTAGCCACCTTAAGTTAAACCTTATTTAACAATAATCTCACATATTACATGAATTCTCTCAAACCAAACCACGTCTACGAGCATAGCATAGCAGTATAAGCATACGTAGAAACACGGAGGGTTTAAATGCAAGACAATAGGTTATACCTCATCAACTACTTCCCAGTTCCCATATGTTATCAAGCCCTAACCATGCAGTGTTTCAGAATTGAAAGTAATGTATAAAAATTGGGTACTAAGGGATATGATCAAAGTGTTACTTGCCTTGCTAACGATCGGAAAACCCTAGAGATTCGTAGTAGCAGGCCTCGCACTCCGGAAATTTTATGTGAACAAACAGTAGCATACATAAGCACTCAAGCATAAGAAGCAAAGGTAAAATTCAAATGAAAAGATCCAAACTAAAAGTTCAAGAGACGAGCTTGGATTTACAAAAACAATCAATGGAATCAAAGCTACGAAACTCAAACTACGATCAAAAGAAGTTCAAATTGAAATCTGCTTGAAACCAAATTTTAAATTGTCAAAACCATGTTCAAGTTGTTTATCTGGGTAGAGGGGAACAGGATGAAGATTTAGGCATTGGTTTCACTGAATTTGGATAAACGGGTAAAAAGTAGCGAGGATTTGAAGTTCAGGGACTAATATGTGATAAAAGTATTCGTGGATAGGTCCCTGGCCGAAAATAAAACTAAAAAGAAAGAACTAACGAACGAACATGATCGCTAACACAGAAGAACGGGTGAATGTTCGCTAATTAGCGAACCCTAAAAAAATAAAACCGATCTAAGGAAATAAACCGAGATTAGATAGAAAAACCAGGTGTGTGGTTCGGTTGACGAAAACCGATGGCGGCGGCGTCTACTCTGACGGTGGAGGCTGCGGTGCGGGCGGCGCGGCGTCTACTCCAGCAGCGGCTGCTGGCTGCTACTGCTGCTTGACGGCAGCTCGAGGTGAGGAGAGGGGGCGGGTGGGGGGGGGGGGCTTATAAAGCCTGGGGGGGGGCTTGGGGAGGGGGTCGCGCGCGGCGGCTGTGTCCAGCACGGACACCTCCTAGAGTCCGGCGGCATCACTACGGGAGGAGGCGGCGGCTTGGCCTTGGCCCGACTCAGCTGGGCCGGCCGAGGGGAAAGTTTTTTTAAAATAAATAAATTTTGCCACGAGTAATAATCCTAATAAAATATGAAAATAAAATTCTAAAAATTCCAGAAACAATTTTCACTATCCAAACTAAATATTTAGGACAAGATGAACATTTTTCTGGACTAAAATGCAATTTTCAAAATGCATATTTTCTCTAATTCAAATAAAATAGCCAATAAAATACAAATAAAAATTAATTTGATTTTAAAATTTCTTCACCAATATTTATTTTCTGTTTGAAGACGTCATTTTATCTTCTCTCATTTAATTTTTTTCTTATTGCAAATAATTGGAGAGAAAATATTAAAATCAAATTGATCGTTTCTTCAAACCTGAAATAAGTTCAAATATGAAAATTTTGTGAAACCTCCAACTTTCTCCTTGGGTCCTTCAGTTGCTTAAGATTTCTAGGATCACAACCAAATACAAATAAAAATATGATATGCGTATGATGATCTATGTATAACATCCAAATTGAAAATTGTGATTTTACAAACCTACCCCCTTAAGATGAATCTCGCCCTCGAGATTCGGGTTGGCTAGAAAATAGGTGTGGGTGGTCTTTCCGTAGCTCTTCTTCTTGCTCCTAGGTGGCTTCCTCCTTGGTATGGTGGCTTCACTGAACTTCAGAAAACTTGATAACCTTGCTACGTTTAACTCGGTTGGAAAACTCGAGAATCTTAACGGGTTTCTCGTCGTAGGTTAGGTCACCCTATAAATGAATTGCTTCTAGGGGCACTGTATCTCTTAGAAGAATATCAGCCATCTCAGCATGGTACTTCTTCAAGTGGGAAATGTGAAACACATCTTGAACTCCTGACAATCCTTCTGGCAACTCCAACTTGTAGGCCACTTCTTCATACGTTCCAAAACTCGATATGGTGCTACAAATCTTGGGGCTAATTTTTCTTTGACTCCGAATCATTTAACTCTCCGTAGTGTTGACACACGAAGATATGCACTGTATCCGATTTCAAAGACTACCTCATTGTGTTTCGTATCAACATAACTCTTCTGCCTGGACTGAGCTATCTTCAGTCTATCACAAATCAATTTAACCTTCTCTTCAGACTCCTTGATTAAATCTAGTCCAAACAACTGACAGTCTCTGACTTCATCCCACATTAATGGGGTGCTACACCTTCGTCCATACAAAGCTTCAAAAGGGGCCATTTTCAAACTAGCTTGGTAGCTGTTGTTGTACGAGAATTCCGCGTAAGGCAAATTATCATCCCAACTAGATCCATAATCCAGCGCACAAGCTCTCAACATGTCCTCCAGAATCTTATTGACTCTTTCAGTCTGTCCATCTGTCTATGGATGAAAGGCTGTACTGAACTCTAACCTGGTACGCAAAGTCTGGTGCAGCTGACCCCAAAACTTCAAAGTAAACTGTGTTCCTCTATCTGATACGATGGTCCTCGAAACTCCATGTAGACATATGGTCCTGGCCAACTTCGAATCGTATAAGCGGTTTTCACAGGGATAAAGTGGGCCACTTTGGTTAAGCGATCTACTACTACCCAGATGGAATCATATCCTGATCTTGTCCTCGGTAATACAGTGATGAAATCCATGCCAAGCTTGTCCCACTTCCATTCAGCTATCGGCATAGGTTGTAATAATCCGGCGGTCTTTTGATGTTCTGCCTTAACTCTCTGACATATGTCACATACGGCTACATACTCGGCAATATCCTTCTTCATACCTATCCACCGGAAATGTTCCTTCAAATCCAAATACATCTTGGTGTTTCCGGGGTGAATCGAGTATGGCAAGTCATGAGCCTCCCGAAGTATTAACTTCCTGATCTCCGCATCACTGGGCACATAAATACGATCCTCAAACCATAAAGTTTCATGCTCATCCTCACGAAACCCTTTGGCTTTTCATTTGCTCATCTTCTCCTTTATCTCAGCAATTTCCTTATCATTCTTCTGAGCTTCTCGAATCCTTCCCAATAACATAGACTGAACCTCCATTGCTGCAACAAAACCTCTTGGAACTATCTCTAAACGAAGTTCCTTGAGATCGTCGGCTAACTAATGCGGTAATCGTCCGCTTACAAGGGTATTAACATAACTCTTGCGGCTCGAAGCGTCTGCTACGACATGTGCCTTTCCTGGATGATAATGTAGTTTCATATCATAATCCTTTATGAGCTCCAACCATCTCCTCTGCCCAAGATTCAACTCCTTCTGCGTGAAAACATACTTCAAACTCTTGTGATCCATGGATACATCGCAACGATTTCCAATCAGAAAATGTTTTAGGTCTTGAGCGCATGCACTACGACTGCTAACTCCAAATCATGTGTGGCGCAATTCAATTCATGTGGTCGAAGCTGTTGTGAGGCATATGAAACAACTCTTCTGTCTTGCATAAGTACACCTCCAAGTCCAAAGCGAGAAGCGTCGCAATACACTTGAAAGTCCTTGCGTATAACCAGAAGTATTAGCATTGGGCTGTAACTAAACATTTCTTCAACTCCTGAAAACTGCCCTCACATTCCTCTGTCCATTTGAACTTGGTGTCCTTCTTCAACAACTCTGTAATGGGTTTCGCAATCTTGGAATAATTCTTAAAGAACCTCCTATAGTATCCTGCGAGTTCCAGAAAAATGCAGATCTCTCCAACTGAGGTGGGTGCCAACCACTCAGTGACAGACTGAACCTTGGTAGGGTCTACTACTATACCTTCTCCTAATGTAACATGTCCAAGAAATCCAACTTCTTCAAACCAAAATTCACACTTGCTGAACTTGGCATATAGCTGATGTTCTCTGAGCTTCTCGAGAACTAAGCACAAATGTTCCCTGTGTTCCTCTTTATTCTTCGAGTACACCAATATGTCATCAATGAACACCAGAACAAACTTATCCAAGAACTCCATGCACACCTTATTCATGATACTCATAAAATAGGCAGGTGCGTTGGTCTATCCAAAAGACATGACCGTGTACTCATATAGCCCGTACCTTGTGGTAAAGGCTGTCTTAGGTATATCCTGTTCTCGGATCTTCAGCTGGTGGTATCCTAATCGAAGATCGATCTTGGAGAATACTTTAGCTCCCTGCAGCTGGTCAAACAAATCATTGATCATTCGTAGTGGGTACTTGTTCTTGATCGTCACTTCATTCAATGCACGATAACCAACAACCATTCTCAAAGATCCATCCTTCTTCTCGACTAAGAGCACTAGGGTTCCCCATGGTGATGAACTTGGTCGAATATAACCTTTCTCTAATAACTCCTTAATCTTCTTTTTAATTTCCTCTAGATATTTGCGGGCATCCGATACGGTCTCTTCGATATTGGTCTGGTGCCTGGCAACAGCTCTATCAAAAATTCTGTATCTCGATCTGGTGGCATGCCTGGTAATTCCTCTAGAAATACATCAGGATAATCCTTCACAACTGGCACTTCCTCCTGAACAACTCTCGAGAGGGAATTTACTTGAGTCCTCCTTGCCGCATGCCTAAATACATACTTGATCCTCTTTCCCTCAGGGGTGGTGAGTAGTATCGACTTACTAGCATAGTCGATGTTTCCTCCATACTTCAATATCCAATCCATGCTTAGTATTATATCCAACCCTTGTGACTCCAAAATTACTAGGTCTGAGGGGAAAACATGGCTACCAATGGTTAATGGTAACCGATCACACCATCGGCTGTCCATATACCCTACTCCTGGCGAGCTTACTAACATGGGTGATCTAGGCGCTAGGGTTGGAAATTTAAACTTGTCCACAAATCACCTTGATATGTATGAATGCGATGCACCGGTTTCAAAAAGAACGAGAGCGGTAAATGGCTTAATCAAAAACTTACCAATCACTGCGTCAGGCTGCTCTTCAACTTCCTCCATGTTCATGTGGTTCACTTGACCTCTGGTGAAGGGATTGGGCTTCTTTCCAAAGTTTCCATTTCCATTGCCATTCTTCAATTCAGAACAATCATTGGCGTAGTTTCCAGTCTTCCCACACTTGTAACAGGTGACATGGCTTAGGTCCTTCTTAGCGGGTGTTACTGGGTTGGAACGATTCTAGCTGCTGCTTCCTCCATTCCCATTTCCATTCTTAGGGCCATTGTGGTTATGTGAACGCCCTCCATTGTAAGCATGGCCTCCATGGTTATGATGGGTATGTCCTCCCGCGTTTGGGGTAAAGCGAGGCTTCTGCTGAGCTCCAGAATTGTACTTCCCCTGTCCATACTTCCTTTTGTGTGTCTCTATCTGCTGCTGGTTACCTTCAATCATAAGAGCCCTATCTACCAACTCCTGGTAGTTAGCGAATGTTGCCACCATCAACTGCATACTCAGCTCATCATTCAGCCCTTCCAAAAACTTCTCCTACTTTTCGGCATCTGTCGCCACATCATCTAGGGCGTAACGAGCTAGTTTGCTGAACTCATCCACGTACTGCCCCACAGTACGGCTTCCCTGATGTAAGTTGCGAAACTCACACTTCTTCATACTCATAGCTCTAGTTGAGACGTGTGCAGTGGCGAATGTTTGCTGGAACTGATCCCAAGTGACATTGGCTATGTGGAAAGTGGTTGCGTAATTCTCCCACCATGAGGCTACGTGACCATCTAGTTGGTGTGCGGCAAAGCGCACCTTCTCAGCATCTGTGCAACCTGCGGTGGTCAGCTCCCTTCCAATCCTGCAGAGCCAGTCATCAGCAATAATTGGCTCGGTGCCACTAGAGAACACCGGCGGATTTAACCTTAGAAACCGGGCTAAGTTGTCAACAGGAGGTGGTGGCGGTGGGTTGTTGTTGTTGTTATTGTTGTTGTTGTTGTTGTTGTTGTTGTTTTCGTTGTTGTCGTTGCCTTGATTCTGTAATAGCAACTGCATCAAGGCATTCTGTTGTTGGATCAACTGAGTGAGCTCCGGTGGGAAGACAAATCCGGGGGCACGTCTCGGAGGCATCTGATAGGTTTAGGGGGGGGGGGGGGGAGAACAGAATAGAGTGAGGTCTAAAGAGAAATCACTACCCATATTATCATGAGACAAACACATTCATTTCACACCACTCAATTCAAACAAGGTCATACAATCGATCTAAACTACCGTTACAAAATGCTCAGACTATTGCTATATACATGGGAGATTACTACTAATAATATGGTGGTCGACTAGAAATATTGATCGGTGGATGACTCCATGATATCTACTCCAGCTTCGTCTTCATAATCATCATCACTATCGGGGTTGGAGTCGGTGTCGTCGATTATGATGTAGTCTTTAGGATGGTTGTCCTCCTCGGGTTCGGGATCTCCCATGAATATTCCTAGCTTCTTCTTCTGGTCTTCACTCTTCTCCACCTGTACTGCTATTTCCTCTTCATATCCATCGCATGTAGACTTGAGTTTCTCTCCTAGCTCCATGTTCCTGGTCATCACTTTCTTCATGTCTATCTTGCTGGCGTACATCTGGTTCTCCTGACGAGGAATGTGCTGATTTAACTCCTGGATGTAGGTTGCAATGGATCTATCCTTCCTGGTGCAAATCATCTCCCATTGCTCGTCTTGGCATCCACATATCGGGTAGATGGTGTCCTTAAGATCCTTGTGGTATACCTCACCTATGCGTCCAATGGCGATGTGGGCGGCCATGCTCTTTCCTAGACTCCAAGTTGGTGAATCAAAGGAAAACTCTATGGGCTCAGTAACTAGGGTGAATGTCCTTCCTAGAACATGAACTCGAATCATCCAGCACTTTTCTTCAAGTAAAGTTGGCAGTGTAGGTCCCAGTGAAGCTTGGGAATCCGATGCTCAGGTACCTAGTGACTTCCTTCAAGTGTCGTCCAAAAGGTGTGTCTTCATCTGCTTGAGTGAACTTGTTCCTCTGTTCCGCCATCTATAGAGTAGAAAATGGAGAGGAGTTAGAAATGATTAGAGAAGAATGTCCTATGGCTTATCCTAGTGGTCGCGTCCTATAGTCAGCATGTGCTCTGATACCATCTTATAGCGACCCAACCTCAGACAGTCAAGTCTCTATGGTTAAGTGTCATCCCTAGATCGGTATTGCTGACACACACAATACTCGAGGATTTATAATAGAGTTCAATCACACAGTTATTACATCGAATGTCTCAAAAGAGAACTTATTACAATAATATGGCTGAAGGCCATCTAACTAAGATAACAACAGAAGCTTCGAAGGTAGAAGAGTCCATCCAACTCCACGGCATAACTGAGTGCATGACAACGACCTAGCGCACCTTACTCTTCGTCTGAAAACTCTGCAACATAATACGTTGCAGCCTGTGTAGGTTAGCACATGCAATATGCTGGCAAGATAACACTATAGAGTAATAAACAAGTAATAGCTAGAACTACATGCATATATGGTTGGTGGAGGCACTATGTTTATCATTTGCATAAATCGGGTTTTTCCCTACAACAAAGGAATATATTTAATTTAACTACAAAGTTTGTTGATAAATATTGAGAATGATAACCCCATCTAAATCCCAATTAAAAGTCAGCAACCCGAGAAAATTAATTAAGTTGGGTGATGAGATCAACATAATAATTCAAATACCACATACTCAAATTGTCCATAACCGGGGACACGGCTAATCATGATTAGTTTGTACACTCTGCAGAGGTTTGCAACCTTTCCCCCACAAGACTCGATCTCCTCCGTTGGATTTCTGGCACTACATGATGTTTGAGAAACGGGTGACCGAGACACAGTCTTTCAGAAGCGTTAGCTCGTTACGACGGGTAGACAGTACCACCTACATCCCCTACATCTGCTAGTCTACCACCGTAAGAGGTCACACAACATACTCAACTATGCTAGAGCCCATAATGGCGTGTGGCTGCATAGGGAAGTTTCGAGCATGAATAACATTATGATCCCTTTGAGCCTGGGTGGCAAACCATAGAAACGGACGGCTACTCGAACGCTCTCGACGATTGCCAACTCTTCGGTCGTGGGTTTCTGACCATTGTCGGAGAAGCTTCATTCAATTTGTGCGGTGACCACCACGAGCTGGGCATGGGCGGCCTTGACAAGGTTGTGAGTGGCCTCCATCAGGGCTAACGCCGCCGATCATACAGCTGCTATGCCGCTCTCGCCAGTTTCTATCCCCGAGGCAGATGTTGCTGCCACCACCTGAGAAGTAACATCGACCGTTTGGCCTGCCCTAGCCACCCAGTCGCACATTGCGGACGCGTTCATGCACCTTGTTAGTACACGCATGGTGGCTGCGGCCGCGCTCTCGCCGGAGTGGGCCGCCGAATTTTCGATCACGACGTGGGTCCACGTCCCCATCTTTCACAGGCGACGATTGGAAAGTGAAATGATATTTGGGGAGAGAGCTAGTGTGCTTGACATGCCGGCTGTGGACTGTAGCTGACGCACCATCTCGCGTAAGCCATACGTGTACTATACACCGACGGTGCTCCAGGATATTTTGTACTGCATCTCACACGGTTGGTGATAATAAACCGTGTGGGATCTACTTGATTTTTCATCTTGATTGAATTACATAATGGGGTCACAGCGGCAATGGACGGTGTTTGAATTGCTAGAACTTTTATCTCCAGTGAACATGCAACTATATGTGTGTCATAAAAAAATGGAATTATTCAGGGTTCATTTGGACATTTTATACATTAAATTGGTTTTCTAGCCATGTCAGGTGCACAATTAAAAATTAAACTAGATGCACATGCTCCGGTGCCCCAACATGGGTTGTAAAATCATATATGTCTCCATGAGTTTATGCTTATGTCCCATGCAAGAAATGGGGATGAATTTCAAACACCACGGCACCGTGGCTGGGGTAAAACATATTGTCCCATTTGGGGCAGGTTATGGTATAACCTTCTCACAACAAGAGCTTCTTAGAAGAAGCCTCATGGTCCCGTTAGGGAAACGTGTCACATTTGTGGACAAAATGATATTCGTCACCTCTTCTTCCTTTGTGAACAACAGGAGTGTCATGTTGGATCTTTTCACGGATCGTTTGGAATTTTTATACGTTAACTGAGTTTTCTAGGTATTTATGTGCATACTTCAAAATTGAACTACATGCACATGCTCCAGTCCATAAAAATGGGTGGCAAAATCAAATGTTTGTCCTTTGTTGCAAGCTTAGGTCACATGCTAGAAATGAGAGTGAATGTCCAACACCTTGACACTGTCGCTTGGCTGCTAACATTGAGATACATGGTTTTAAAATTCTAGTAAATCGAAAACTCGTCTGAAATTCATGAAACTTGACATGATATCATGGAACGGCATCGACATGTTGTGGTAAAAATGTTGTTCCATTTGGGGCAGGTTTGTTGATAAATATTGAGAATGGTAACCCCATCTCAATCCCAATTAAAATTTAACAACCCGAAAAAATTAGTTAAGTTGGGTGATGAGATCAACATAATAATTCAAATACCAGATACTCAAATTGTCTGTAACCGGGGACACAGCTAATCATGATTAGTTTGTACACTCTGCAGAGGTTTGCGCACGTTTCCCCACAAGACTCGATCTCCCCCGTTGGATTTCTCGCACTACATGATGTTTGAGAAACGGATGACCGAGACACAGTCTTTCAGAAGCGTTAGCTCATTTCGACGGGTAGACAGTACCACCTACATCCCCTACATCTGCTAGTGTACCACTGTAAGAGGTCACACAACATACTCAACTATGCTAGAGCCCATAATGGCTTGTGGCTGCACACGGATGTTTCCAGCATGAATAACATTATGATCCCTTTGAGCCTGGGTGGCAAACCATAGGAACGGACGGCTGCTCGAACGCTCTCAGTGATTGCCAACTCTTCGGCCATGGGTTGCCGACCATTGTCGGAGAAGCTTCATTCAATTCGTGCGGTGGCCGCCACGAGATGGGTGTGGGCGACCTTGACAAGGTTGTGAGTGGCCTCCATCAGGGCTAAGGCTGCCGAACGTACAACTGCTATGCCAGTCTCGCCAGTTGCTATCCCCGAGGCAGATGTTGCTGCCGCCACCTGAGAAGCAACATCCACCGTTTGGGCTACCCTGGCCACCCGGTCGCAGATTGCGGACACGCTCATGCACCTTGTTAGTACACGCATGGTGCCTGTGGCCGTGCTCTCGCTAGAGTGGGCCGCCGAATTTGCCCTCATGACGCGGGTCCACGTCCCCATCTTTCACCGGCGATGATTGAACAATGAAATGATATTTGGGCAGCGAGTTAGTGTGCTTGACACGCCGGCTGTGGACTGTGGCAGACGCACCATCTCACGTAAGCCATAGGCGTACTATACACCGACGGTGCTCCAGGATGTTTTGTACTGCATCTCACACGGTTGGTGATAATAAACCGTGTGGGATCTACTTGATTTTTCATCTTGATTGAATTACATAATGGGGTCACAGCGGCAATGGACGGTGTTTGAATTGCTAGAACTTTTATCTGTAGTGTACATGCAACTATATGTGTGTCGTAAAAAAATGGAATTATTCAAGGTTCATTTGGACATTTTACACATGAAATTGGTTTTCAAGCCATTTCATGTGCACAATTCAAAATTAAACTAGATGCACATGCTCCGGTGCACCAACATGGGTTGTAAAATCATATATGTCTCCATGAGTTTATGCTTATGTCCCATGCAAGAAATGGGGATGAATTTCAAACACCACGGCACCGTGGCTCTCCGGGAAACATTAATGTACTTGCTTTTGTAATTCTAGTAAATCCAAAACCTGTCTGAAATTCATGAACCTTGGCAAGCTATCATGGAATGGCACAACATGCTAGGGTAAAAAATATTGTCCCATTCGGGGCAGGTTATGGTATAAGCTTCTCACAACCAGAGCTTCTTAGAAGAAGCCTCATGGTCCCGTTAGGGAAACGTGTCACCTTTGTGGACAAAATGATATTCGTCGCCTCTTCTTCCTTTGTTAACAACAGGAGTGTCGTGTTGGATCTTTTCAGGGATCGTTTGGACTTTTTTATACGTTAACTGAGTTTTCTAGGTATTTATGTGCATAATTCAAAATTGAACTACATGCACATGCTCCAGTCCGTAAAAATGGGTTGCAAAATCAAATGTTTGTCCTTGGTTTCAAGCTTAGGTCACATGCAAGAAATGAGAGTGAATGTCCAACACCTTGACACTGTCGCTTGGCTGCCAACATTGAGATACATGGTTTTAAAATTCTAGTAAATCGAAAACTCGTCTGAAATTCATGAAACTTGACATGATATCATGGAACGGCATTGACATGTCGTAGTAAAAATATTGTTCCATCTGGGGCAGGTTTGTTGATAAATATTGAGAATGGTAACCCCATCTCAATCCTAATTAAAAGTTAACAACCAGAGAAAAATAATTAAGTTCAGTGATGATATCAACATAATAATTCAAATACCAGATACTCAAATTGTCCGTAACCGGGGACACGGATAATCATGATTAGTTTGTACACTCTGCAGAGGTTTGTGCACTTTTCCCCACAAGACTCGATCTCCTCCATTGGATTGCTCGCACTACATGATGTCTGAGAAATGGATGACCGAGACACAGTCTTTCAGAAGCATTAGCTCGTTACGACGGGTAGACAGTACCACCTACATCCCCTACATCTACTAGTCTACCACTGTAAGAGGTCACACAACATACTCAACTATGCCAGAGCCCATAATGGCTTGTGGCTACACTCGGAAGTTTCCAGCATGAATAACATTATGATACCTTTGAGCCTGGGTGGCAAACCATAGGAAAATCAGACGGATACCCCGGGATCTCCTTTGGACAACACTGGAATCCCCAGGTGCCCACAAACCAATCCACCTAGATGTGTATTAAAGTAGCCACCTTAAGTTAAACCTTAGTTAACAATAATCTCACATCTTACATGAATTCTCTCAAACCAAACTACGTCTATGATCATAGAATAGCAGTATAAGCATACGTAGAAACACCCAGGATTTAAATGCAAGACAATAGGTTCTACCTCATCAACTACTTCCATGTACCCACATGTTATCAAGCCCTAACCATGCAGTGTTTGAGGATTGAAATTAATGTATAAAAACTGGGTAATAAGGGATATGATCAAAGTGTTACTTGCCTTGCTGACAATCGGAAAACCCTTCATATTCGTAGTACCAAGCTTCGCACTCCGGAAACTCTATGTTGAACAAACAATGGCATACGTAAGCACTCAAGCATAAGATGCAATGGTAAAACTCAAATGAAAAGATCCAAACTAAAAGTTCAAGAGAAGAGCTTCGATTTACAAAAAGAATCAATCGAATTGGGGATACGAAACTCAAACTACAATCAAAAGAAGTTCAAATTCAAATATGCTTGAAACCAAATTTTAAATTGTCAAAACCATGTTCATGTTGATTATCTGGATAGAGGGGAACAAGACGAAGATTTTGGCATTGCTTCCACTGAATTTCAATAAACGAGTAAAAAGTAGCGAGGGTTTGAAGTTCAGGGACTAATTTGTGACAAAAGTATTCGCAAATAGGTCCCTGGCTGAAAATAAAACTAAAAAGGAAAAAATCGAACGAACGAACATGATCGCTAACTGAGAAGAACGGGTGAACGTTCGCTAATTAGCGAACCCTAAAAAAATAAAACCGATCTAATGAAATAAACTGAGATTAGAAAGAAAAACGGGCGGGCAGTTCAGTTTATACCGGTTCGGTTGAGGAAAACCGACGACGGCGGTGGCATCTACTCCGGCAGCAGCGGCGGTGCGGGCGGCGCGGTGTCTACTTCTGCGGCGGTGCAGGCGGTTGCGGCTGCTGCTTGGCGACGGCGACGACTCGAGGTGAGGAGGAGGGTCGGGGGGCAACTTACAAAGCCTGGGGTGTGGCTTGGGGAGGGGGCCGCGCGCGGCGGCGGTGTCCGGCTCGGACTCCTCCTAGAGTCCGGCGGCGGCGGCTGGGCCGGCCCAAGGGAAAGTTTTGCTCCAAATAAATAAATTTCGCCGCGAGTAAAAATCCTAATAAAATGTAAAAAAATTCTAAAAATTCCATAAACAATTTTCACTACCAAACTAAATATTTAGGACAAGATGAATATTTTTCTGGACTAAAATGCAATTTTCAAAAATGCATATTTTTCTCTAATTCAAATAAAATAGCCAATAAAATATAAACAAAAATTAATTTGATTTTAAAATTTCTTCTCCAATATTTCTGTTCTTTTTGAAGAAGTCATTTTATCTTCTCTCGTTTATTTTTTTATTATTTGAAATAATTGGAGAAAAATATTAAAATCAAACTTTCTTCAAATTTGAAATAATTTCAAATATGAAAATTTAGTGAAACCTCCAACTCTCTCCTTGGGTCCTTGAGTTGCTTAAGATTTCTAGGATCACAATCAAATGCAAATAAAAATATGATATGCATATGATGATCTATGTATAACATCCAAATTGAAAATTGGGATGTTACATTGAGATACATGGTTTTTAAATTCTAGTAAATCAAAAACATGTCTAAAAGTTATGAAACTTGACATGCTAGCATCGAACGACATCAACATGCAGTGGCAAAAATATTGTCCCATCTGGGGCAGGCTGGGGTCTATAAGCTTCTCACAAACCAGAGTTTCTCACAACAAGCCTCATGGTTACGGTAAGGAATGTTTCACCTTTCTGGACGAAACAATATCCATGGCCTCTTCTTCATTTCAATTTTTTTCTAGTGTTAACATAGAACAACATGAGTGTTGTGTTAATTTTAGTAATTTTTCGGGGCTCGTTTGAACATTTTTATACATTAACTGGGTTTTCTATGCATTTATGTGCATAATTCAAATTTAAACTACAAGCACTTGCTCTAATGCATATAAATTGGTTGAAAAGTCAAATATGTGTCCTTGTTTGCATGCTTAGGTCCCATGCAAGAAAAGGGAATGAATGTCAAACACCCTGCCACCGTCACTCGGCTACAAACATTGAGACACATGGTTTTTAAATTCTAGTAAATCCAAAACTCGTCTGAAATTCATGTAACTTGGCATGCTATCATGGAGCGGCATCAACATGCCGTGGTAAATTTTTTTTCCCATTTGGGGCAGGTTTGGTTAGCTGATGGTTTCGGTAGGGAACGTTTCACCTCTCTGGAGGAAACGATATTCGTTGCCTCTTTTTGATTTCAATTTTTCTCTAGTGTCAACATAGAACAACACGAGTGTTGTGTTAAATTTTGGATTTTTTGTGGTTCGTTTGGACATTTTTATATATTAATTGAGTTTTCAATGCATCTATGTGCATAATCCAAATTTGAACTACAAGCACATGCTTAAATCCATATAAATTGGTTGAAAATTCAAATTTGTGTCTCTGGTTGCATGCTTAGGTCCCATGCAAGAAATGGGAATGAATGTCAAACACCCTGCCACCGTCACTCGGCCGCAAACATTAAGATACCTGGTTGTCAAATTCTTGAAAATCAAAAACTCGTCTGAAATTCATGAAACTTGGCATGCTATCATGGAGTGGCATCAACATGCCATGGTAAATTTTGTCCCATTTGGGGCAGGTTTGAGTATAAGCTTCTCACAAACCAGAGCTTCTCACAACAAGCCTGATGGTTACAGTAGGGAATGTGCCACCTTTGGGAACGAAACGATATTCGTTTCCTCTTATTGCTTTAAAAAAATTCTAGTGTCAACATAGAACAATAGGAGTGTTGTGTTAAATTTTGGAATTTTTCGTGGTTTGTTTTGACATTTTATACATTAACTGGGTTTTCTAGGCATTTTATGTGCATAATTCAAATTTGAACTACATGCACATGTCCTAGTGCATATAAATTGGTTGAAAAATCCAATCTGTGTCCTTGGGTGCATGCTTAGGTCCCGTGCAAGAAATGGGAATGAATTTCAAACACCAGGGCACTATTTATTGCCGGCAAAACATTGAGATACTTTTTTTAAAATTCTAGTAAATCCAAAACTCATCTGAAATTCTTGAAACTTGGCATGCTATCGTGGAATGGAACCCGACATGTTGTGCCATTTTTCATGTCCATTTTGAGAGAAGACGCACTTGAATAACAGCCAACAAAGGCATTTTGAAAAAATAGCTGATAGTTTAATATCTCAAACGTTTGTATAATTCAAATTGTGTGCGTTCTGTTAACCATTCACGTGAATCCACGTGTCTTGGTTTTAAAAGCTATAGGAGGTGCTGTGCGGACAGCTGCTTGTTTGAATAGGAGGCGTGCGAGCGCAGTCCGATGCGTAGGCTAACCGAGAGGCGTGCAAGCGTCCTCCAATGCGCAGGGTCACCAGGAAGTATGCGAGTTGTACGCTGCGCAGACTCACTGGGAAGCGATCCCTTTGACTTCCATGGTCGCCCGCCTTCCTCTCCATTAATGGCGCCCGAGCCGCTGTTTAATACGGGCGGCCTTACTATTTGCCTCCCATTCCACTCCCTCCCGCAGACCTCCACCAACGCCATGGCGCAGAAGGATCATCTGCCACAAGTCTTCAAGTTTGGTGAGGTCAACTCCAAGCCGTAGGAGATAGAAAATAAGGAGGAATGGGGCCTCATGGACATGGTCCTGAACGAGCTGGCCGTGGTGGTTGCTGCCCCCACAACCGTCCCAGCTCCCATCCCTGTGCTCGCGCCAGCGACCATTCCCATTGCATTGATGGGCTGGTCGCCGAGAACCTGTCACAGAGCTGGAAGCTATCGGGTCAGCGAGGTCTCCACGGACCCGCGCGAGCTCATGTACATGCCAGCACCAGCCCCCGTGCCCGTGCGTTTGGCTACACCCGCCACGCCTGATGCCCGTGCATGCGCCCCCCTCAGCGCCATGGGACGCCATCGTCGATGCTACCTCTGAGCGCCGTCAGTTGCCGTCCTCCCGCGCTCCGCCAGTCCATCGCGCGATGACATGATGTTTGATTTACAAGTGAAGAACATTCTGTGCTGCCTTGACGACTTCAACAACGGCGTCCAAGAGGACGACAACAACAATGACGGCGCGACACGCCTCCTCTGCTGTTGCCAGAAATAGTTTTTTGGGGTTTAATACTGTATCTCGATCATATGAATATAAATTCGCAGTGTGACTGAATGAAATATATGGTTTGAACGAACTTGCATTTTTCTCTCTTAATGTACGGACTTATCAAACGATTTTCTTTTGAGAAAAATGTCAATGGTTTTGAAATATAAAACACTCATTGCAAACGTTTTAGTTAGAACACTCGTATGCAAACAGACAACTTCCCCAGGAAGCCAAGGGAAAATGTGTCGAGCAGGATTTGTGCATCCCTTCAACGCAACTTTTGTTTTGGATGACCCGTGTGCAACCACGTACAAACAATTTGGTAAGATTTGCATCTGTCATATTGGGTATGTTGCCATTTGTCAAACTGGAAAGATTGACATTTGTTGATCTAGTAACATTGCCATTTGTGAACCTTGTAACACTGCGACTTGTCAAAATATGCAGCTAAAAATCACTAGCACTATCTAATTTTTGCAACTAAAATTCAGTAATTAAGCATAGACTTCATTCATAGATTAAGAAGTCGTTCTTTATACAAACAGTTCAACTCGACAGCTGAACCGACCAAACTTTTCCCCAATTGTTGCTAACCACGTACTAAAATAGCTAGTTCAACTATATACACTAGCTAAGGTTAAGTACGTTGTATAGTTCCACCACATCTATATTCAGATGAACTAAGCAAAATAGCCCCTAAATACTACTTCTACTACTACAAAGGGGCTTTGTACTACTTCTGGCAGCTTCTCCTCTGCCGAGCATGCTCAATAAGAGGAAAAGGAGGAGGAGCCAAGCGCCGAGCTGGACAACTGCGATACGGTGACTGCCGCTGATGCACCTTTAGTGACGCTCACCTCGAACACCTCTGCCGCGCCAAACGACCCTTCTTGAAGAGGTGGTTCTCCTCGTAGATCTCCACGGCGGCGGTAAGGCTCTTTGCGTGCTAGACGAGGCAATCCTCTTCCTCCCTCAGGAACTCGGTGTAGCGCGCAAGGTCGCTGACGCATGTGCGGGACTCCACCTCCGCCTCCAGCCTTCGGGCAGCGGTGGTGGATCAGTGATGACCCCGGCGGTCCACGGTGGGCTGGCGGCCATGGCGGCAAACAATGGGGTGGCGGCCACGACCACCACCTCCCGCCTTCGGGCCGCGGTGGCGGAGTGGGTGATGGCCACGGTGGCTGGCAGTGGGGTGGCGGCCATGATGGCTATCTCCCGCCTTCGGGCCACGGCAGGGGAGTGGGCGATGGCCCTGGCTTTCGATGGTGGTGTGGCGGTAATGGCGGCCAGCAACAGCTGCCGACGGGCAGCAGAGGCAGAGTGTCTGGTGGGTGTTCCGCACATACTCAACAAGGACGCCATGTGAACTACATCATGTCGGGGACTGTGCCGCCGCCGCGGTGTAGCCTCCCAGCTGGAGCTATCCTTCGATGACGGCGGAGTGGCTGAGCGACGACGACGGACTGGTGCCATTGGCGATTGCGGGAGAAGCAGACGAGATAAGCCACAGGGGGGAGGGGAAAATGCGACGCAGGACTCGCCGGCCATGAGGGTTTGTATAGCAGGCAGGTAAGCATTGGGATTTTGGGGGATTCCACCGAGTTAGGAGGGAAGCATGCACGGGAACCTATGAAGTTGTACAGGAACGGGCTCACCAACGATTCATTTGTGCCAGTTCGAGCCACCGTTTGGCCAAAAGAACCCCCCCTGTCCCCCCCCCCGCGTTGCGCAAGCTTGCGCTGTAAGCCGTCTGTGGCAGCGGGGTGATAAGACGTGTGAGAGGAGGACAAAAGGCCACGTACACATACGGTTAATAAAAAAATGTTTGCGATTTAATTACCTAATATACCCCCATCCTGGTTTATAAGTAGGATATAACTAATAAAATACGAATGCGTGTCGCCAAAGATTATATAGTTGGATTCGTATTTGAACATAGTTTCCAATTATATAATTTTTATAACATGCATTAACATTTTGTTGGTTAAATTTAAGTCCAAAGTATGGCACATAATATAAAGGGGACTATAGACGAAGACGGAGGTAGTAGCACACGACCGCTCTCTACGCAGCCACACAATTGTCGGCTGGCTTCTAGGCGAGCATTTCCTACGTGTTCAACTGCTCTATGCGTGTGGTTTCTTGCGATTGAGGTGGCCGCGGCGCGCTCTGCTCTCGCATCCTTCCGGGTGCTCTGCCCTTGTCCCTCCACGCGCTCTGCCAGTGTTTTGGGCCAGCGCACGGTCACACACGTTTGTGTGCATGCGGTTGTGCTAGGCGCGGCGCGACGATGCAGTAACCCGCTGCAAAAACTGCCATGCGGACGCACCAATAATCCAGGCCACACGACCCCATTTATTCCTGCGGCCATTTACCTTCATCACTTGCGTCACATGACACAATAAGCGCACCCACGACGATACATACAGAGAGGACATCCAGCAGTTCAAATTGCGCTCCCCATGGCTCCAATGGCGCTCCCAGCGGCCGACGATGACAACGGTGGGCAGTTCACCACGCATCATGTAGTGGACACCCACATGAGGGGGAAGGCCCACTCGGTGGTGTACACGAACGATACGGTCTCGGTGGAGAGCTCCATCCAAACTATGGAGCAGTTCCTTGCCAAGGACAAGTACCAAGTGGTCGGCTTCGACCTCGAGTACACCATCGGTCGTGCTGGGCACAATCAGAAGGTTGTCGTCGCCAAGTTGTGCGTGTGACATGACGTCCTCGTCTACCACTACCACCTGACCACACGGCCTTGCGAGTGTTTCTCTAGGTTTATCAACAACTTTGACTATAGTTTCGCTATGATGGACACCACCAACGATCTAAAAGTGCTGAAGATTTTGGGCTTGAAATGCCCGAATCTTGTCAACATCCAGCACCACTACAAGGTCTGGGGCAGCGACAACAACAAACTGAACTCCCTGGTTGACCTTGCCTTGACCATCATCGACCCCTACTACATGAAGATGAAGGATGAGAGCAAGAGGAACGCCTGACACAGTATTTGGCATGAGAGACTAGATGAACAACATGTCAATTACGCGGCCCAGGATGCGTACACAAGCTACAAGATGTACATGCGGATTGTTGACATGAGGAAGTGTCTTCTTCCTGCCCCAAATGAGGGATCGAGCGACAGAGCAGTGGCGGGGGTGGGGGCGTCACAAGAAGTAGATGACTAGACAATCATTTCTCCTAGTTGAGAATGCATGCAATTGTTTATTGAGGTGTGTGTGAATGATCTGTATAGTCACTTATGTAATTGGATGTTTATTTGAGTTATGTATATATATATACTCCCTCCGTCCGGAAATACTTGTCGTAGAAATGGAAACAAATGAATGCATCTGAACTAAAATACATCTAGATACATCCATTCCTCGGACAAGTATTTCCGGACGGAGGGAGTACATGTTATTCTTCTGTAGACATAGCAAATCACACGGCTTATTAGAAGCAATCATCTATGTTATTATTGGTCTTTCCACATATTTCTGATTACGGACCTGTTTGCCGCGTATCACACACATCTTGTTCTGTTGAACCGTTTCCATTGTGTTTCCTAATCACACACAGTCCATCCTAGTGAACTGTATGACGTATATCGCACACACCCTCATCTGGCTGCCCATTTATGTTGTTCCGCATCATCACAAATAGTTCTTCTGAATTAACTGTTTGCCACTCATCACACACGCAAATCTAATATGTATCGTGTTTCATGTCGCCGCCATTGCAAACATTTTGCATCTTTTTGATGGTTTTATTGCATCACCATTTGTGATTGATTCATCGCACATAGTTTCGTCGAAGGGTCTCTGATTCGACTGTCGCGTTTGGACCATCCTGCAGTAGTGGATGGTTAGCCTATGCCTTGGAAGATGGATGACAAGCCTACTTCATCAACAACTCCATCATCACCACCTCCGAAAAAAGAGACATAAATACATGGGTATGGGCAAGCTTGGGGGAGGTGCCCCGGTATCGTATCACCATCACACTTTTACCTTTATCATTTTTCTTAGTTCGATCCTTCTGGTTATATCTTTATCTAGTAGAATAAAGTTTTTAGTATGATCTAGCTTTGAGTTTTGTTTAGATCTTTATCTAGTAGAATAAATAGTAGTTTTAAGTTGAGAGCTTTGCCATCTTACTATGATCTTGAAGGAATTAAAGAAAAGAAAGAACAAAAAGAAATAAAAAGATCATATGTTGATCTTATGGAGACTAATGACTTCACATATAAAGAGTATGATGAATAAAATTGTTGAGAGTTGATAAAAATAGTTTTGGTCATTGTTGCCATTACTAGGAAGTAATAAAGAAAGAGAGGCTTCACATATAAATATACTATCTTGTACATCTTTTGTAATTGTGATCACTCATTAAAATATGACATGCTAAAAAGTTGATGTTGGACAAGGAAGACAACACAATGGTTTATGTTTTCTTATATCCGAATAGAAGTTATATTGTTATGGAATCTCCAACATGTTGAGCTTGCATTTTCTCCCTTATGCTAGCCAAATTCTTTGAACCAAGTAGAGATACTACTTGTGCTTCCGAACATCCCTGAAACCAGGTTTTGCCATGAGAGTCGACTACACCTACCTATGGATTGAGTACGATCCTTCAAGTAAGTTGTCATCGGTGCAAGCAATAAAAATTGCTCTCTAAATATGTATGATCTATTAGTGTGAAGAAAATAAGCTTTATACAAACTTCTGATATGGAAGAAATAAAATTGACAGACTACATAATAAAGTTGTTTATCAGAAGCAGCAATATAAAGTGACGTTCTTTTGCATTAAGATTTTATGCATCTAACAATAAAAGTGCATGAAAACCTCTGCTTCCCTCTGCGAAGGGCCTATCATTTACCTTTATCTTCTACCCTTATACAAGAGTAATGGTGATCTTCACATTTCCTTTTTACAATTTTTCTTTTGGAAAGCACTATGTGTTGGAGAGATCTAGATATATATATCCACTCGGATGTAGGTTATCATAAAGTGTTATTGTTGACATTACCCTTGAGGTAAAAGGCTGGGAGGCGAAACTAAAATCCCCTATCTTTCTCTATGTCTGATTGAAATATTGTACCCATAAGTATCGCATGAGTGTTAGAAATTGTGTAAAACTAAATGATAGTTGAGTATGTGGACTTGCTGAAAAGCTCTCATGTTAACTCTTATGTTATGATAAATTGCAATTGCGCCAATGACTGAGATCATAGTTTGCTAGTTTTCAATGAAGTTTCTGATTCATGCTTTACCTTGTGAATGAATTGTTACTTTAGCATAAGAAATTATTTGACATTATATGTTGTTGATCTAAAGATGATCATGATGCCCTCATGTCTGTATTTTATTTTATCAACTCCTCTATCTCTAAACATGTGGACAAGCGAGGTCTATGCTTGGGGGAGTTGATACGTCCATTTTGCATCATGCTTTCATATTGATATTTATTGCATTATGGGATGTTATTATACATTATGTCACAATACTTATGCCTTTTCTCTCTTATTTTATAAGGTTTACATGAAGAGGGAGAATGTCGGCAGCTGGGATTCTGGACTAGAAAAGGAGCAAATATTAGAGACCTATCCTGCACAACTCCAAAAGTCTTGAAACTTCACAGAGAATTGTTTTGGAATAAAAAAATATTGGGCGAAGAAAGCACCAGAGGGGGGCCACCAGCCATCCACAAGGGTGGGGGGCACACCCCTGCCTTGTAGGCCACCTAGCAGGCCCCCGATGCCTATCTTCTACTGTATGGTGTGTTTTGACCTGGAAAAATAAAGAGGAAGCTTGTGGGACGAAGCGCCGCCGTCTCGAGGCAGAACTTGGGCAAAACCAATCTAGGTCTCCAGCGGCGTTGTTATGCCAGGGAAACTTCCCTCCCGGAGGGGGAAATGGAAGCCATCGTCATCACCAACGATCCTCTCATTGAGAGGGAGTCAATCTCCATCAACGTCTTCACCATCATCATCTCCTCTCAAACCCTAGTTTATCTCTTGTATCCGATCTTTGTGTCAAAACCTCAGATTGGTACCTGTGGGTTGCTAGTAGTGTTGATTACAACTTGTAGTTGATGCTAGTTGGTTTATTCAGTGGAAGATCATATGTTCAGATCCTTAATGATAATTAATACTCCTCTGACTATGAACATGAATATGGTTTGTGAGTAGTTACATTTTTTCCTGAGGACATGGGAGAAGTCTTGTTATATGTAATCATGTGAATTTGGTATTCATTCAATATTTTGATGAGATGTATGTTGTCTTTCCTCTAGTGGTGTTATGTGAACGTTAACTACATGACACTTCACCATGATTTAGGCCTAGGGAAGGCATTGGGAAGTAATAAACAGATGATGGGTTGCTAGAGTGACAGAAGCTTAAACCATAGTTTATGCGTTGCTTTGTAAGGGGCTAATTTGGATCCATATGGTTGATGCTATGGTTAGATTTATCTTAATTCTTCTTTCGTACTTGCGGATGCTTGCAAGAGGGGTTAATCATAAGTGGGAGGCTTTTCCAAGGAAGGGCAGAACAAGCACCAGTCCACCCACATATGAAATTATCAAAGTAACGAACACGAATCATATGAGCATGATGAAAACTAACTTGACAACAATTCCCATGTGTCCTCTGGAGCGCTTTGCTTTATATAAGAGTTCGTCCAAGCTTGTCCTTTGATACAAAAAGGATTGGGTCACCTTGCTCCCCTTACTTACTTTTGTTACTTGTTACCCGTTACGAATTATCTTATCACACAACTATCTGTTACCGATAATTTCAGTGCTTGGAGAGAATACCTTGTTGAAATCCACTTCTCATTTCCTTCTGCTCCCCGTTGGGTTCGACACACTTACTTATAAAAAGGACTACGATATATCACTATACTTGTGGGTCATCAAGATTCTTTTCTGGTGCCATTGCCGGGGAGTGAAGCACGTTTGGTAAGTGGAATTTGGTAAGGAAACATTTATATAGTGTGCTGAAAGTTACTGTCACTTGTTATGATGGAAAATAATCCTTTGAGGGGCTTGTTCGGGGTATCTTCACCTCGACCGAAAGAGCATTGATTTTCTCCTCAACCTACTGCACCTAATGAAAATATTTATTATGAAATCCCTTCGGGTATGATAGAGAAACTGCTAGCTAATCCTTATGCAGGAGACGGGACATTACATCCTGGTATGCACCTAATCTATGTGGATGAAGTTTGTGGATTATTTAAGCTTGCAGGTTTGCCCGAGGATGTTGTCAAGGAGAAGGTATTTTCTTTATCTTTGAAGGGAAAGGCATTGACATGGTATATGCTATGTGATGATATTGGATAATGGTATCTGGTTCATCGTGATCCGAATTATATATATAATTTTTGGCCCTGTGAAGGAGAAATTATCACTCAAGCTTGGGGGAGTCTTAAGTCAATGTTATATTCATTCCCCAATCATGATCTCTCAAGAGAAATTATTATTCAAAAATTTTATGCTCTACTTTCTCTTACTGATCAATCCATGATCGATACTTCTTGTATTGGTTCTTTTATGAAGAAATATATTGAATTCAAATAGGATTTGCTGGACATAATTAGACGCAACTCTCAAGATTGGGAACTCGATGAAGGTAATGAGTCAGGTATAAACCTTAAGTTTGATTGTGTTAAATCTGTTATGGATACCGATGCTTTTCGTGAATTTAGCACTAAATATGGACTTGACTATGAGATAGTAACTTCTTTCTGTGAGTCTTTTGCTACTCATGTTGATCTCCCCAAGGAGAAGTGGTTTAAATATCATCCTCCCAGTGAAGTGAAAGTTTTAGAACCTATTAAAGGAGAAGTGATCAGTAGCACAATAATATGATAGTTTTGATAGTAGTGGTAATAGTAGCAATAGTAACGGTAACAATAGTGATGATTTTGTAGCAATTGCAACAATAGCAATATCAATAGTAACTTAGCAAGAGTAATATGTGGAAAATTTGTAGGCATTGGATCGGTGCATTCGTTGGATGATATTCATCATATAAGAGTGATAACCTAGGGCGATACAACACTAGCTCCAGTTCATAAATATAATGTAGGCATGTATTCCATAAATAGTCATACATGCTTATGGAAAAGAACTTGTATGACATCTTTTGTCCTACCCTCCCGTGGCAGTGGGGTCCATAATGAAACTAAGGGATATTAAGGCCTCCTTTTAATAGAGAACTGGAACAAAGCAATAACACATAGTGAATACATGAACTCCTTAAACTACAGTCATCACCGGAAACTATACCGATTTCTATCACACCAGGGTTTACGGATCATAACACGTAATAGGTGAATATGACTTGCAAGATCGGATCTAAAACATAGATATAATGGTGAAAACATAAACAATTCAGATCTGAAATCATGGCACTCGGGCCCTAAGTGATAGGCATTAAGCATGGCAAAGTCATAACAACATCAATCTCAGAACATAGTGGTAATAGGGATTAAGCCCTAACAAAACTAACTCGATTACATGATGAATCTCATCCAACTCCTGACCGACCAGTGAGCCTATGAAGGAATTACTCACTCCCTATGGGGAGCATCATGGAATTGGTGATGAAGGAGGGTTGGTGATGACAAACATCGAAGATTGCCCTCTCTAGAGCCCTGAATGGGCTCCAGATATGGCCTCTCGACGAAGAACAGGTGGTGGCGGCGGCTCCGTATCGTGAAACGCGATGAAACTTCCTCCCTGATTTTTCTCTAAGAAGATAGGATTTTATTGCATCAGAATTAGGGCTAGGGGGGCCACCAGGTGGGCACTACCCACCAGGGCGCGCCCACCTAGGGCACTCTCTCCGGTGGTTCTTAATCCCAATATTTTTATTTATTTAGAAATAAATCTCCAAAAGATTTTGTTCCAATCTGAGAACTTTTATTTCTGCACAAAAAAAACACCATGGTAGTTCTGCTGAAAGCAGTGTCAGTCCGGGTTAGTTTCATTCAAATCATGCAAATTAGAGTCCAAAACAAGAGCAAAAGCGTTAGGAAAGTAGATACGACGGAGACCTATCAAGCCGCTTGCCAAGAAGCAGAAGGCTGAATACAACGAGAGAGATAAAGAGGAGGCTAACGGTGCAAGTGGGTCCGGCAAGAAACATGGTGGCCAAGGAGGTTGCCGCAACAAGACCAAGCAGCAGAATGAGAAGCCTACTAGAGGTCGATATAGGAAGGAAGAAGATGATGATGAAGACGAAGAGGATGACGATGAGTCTAGTGAAGCTGAGTTCTAGATGGCCATTGAAGCAATGTGCATTGATGTAGGTGCATCTTTGCACTCTTCTCATCGCCAACTCAAGTAGTGGGTGTTTGAGGTCAATGCGACAGAGCCGATGGTGGGTGCCCAGAAGTCCCTGAGATGGTCCAACACTCCTACCCTTTTTTATGTCGAGGACCACTCTGATCGTACAACTGCGGTCGGGTGCTTGCCATTGTTGGTTTCACGAACAATAGGCAACCTCAAGGTGACAAAGATGCTGGTTGACGGTGGGGCTGGTCTCAACTTGATCTGACCTGACGTGATCAAGAGGCTGCAGATTTGCAATGAGGATCTGAAGAAAACAGACACATTCCAGGGAATCAATCTGGGAAGGAGAGCGAACCGAAGGGCAAGATCATGTTGCCGGTGATGTTTGGCAGTGAACTCAACTACATGACAGAAAAGATCGTTGTCGGTGTCAAAACCGGCGGATCTCGGGTAGGCGGTCCCGAACTGTGCATCTAGGCCGGATGGTAACAGGAGGCAGGGGACACAATGTTTTACCCAGGTTCGGATCCTCTTGATGGAGGTAAAACCCTACATCCTGCTTGATTAATATTGATGATATGGGTAGTACAAGAGTAGATCTACCACGAGATCAGAGAGGCTAAACCCTAGAAGCTAGCCTATGGTATGATTGTTGTTCGTCCTATGGACTAAAACCCTCCGGTTTATATAGACACTGGAGAGGGCTAGGAGTCGGTTACAATGGGAGGAGATCTACATATCCATATTGCCAAGCTTGCCTTCCACGCCAAGGAAAGCCCCATCCGGACACGGGACGAAGTTTTCAATCTTGTATCTTCATAGTCCAAGAGTCCGGCCAAAGGTTATAGTCCGGCTATCCGGACACCCCCTAATCCAGGACTCCCTCAGTAGCCCCTGAACCAGGCTTCAATGACGACGAGTCCGGCGCGCAGATTGTCTTCGGCATTGCAAGGCGGGTTCCTCCCCCGAATACTTCACAGAAGATTTTGAACACAAAGATAGTGTTCGGCTCTGCAAAATAAGTTCCACGTACTGTCGTAGAGAGAATAACATTTACACAAATCTTAATCTGCTGACATGTTTTGGCAACATGATATTATGCCATGGCCCGGTGCTTATTCGAACCGTTTTTCTTCAACCAGCTCCACACATAACGCGAGGTGGTTTCTTAACACGTCTTGTCAAAGCAGAGATCATGTTCCCCCAATTACGGGATTCTCATTAATACGATCGTGGGTAACCCAACCGTGTCTAGGACTCCTAGATTATAGGCAAGTCCCAAACGGCTACGGAGAGGACACTTGATATTCACCCTCTTTATAAAGGGACAAGGTTTTCACTTTTTCCCTCTCGTGCTCAATCGAGCCCCTCCCCCGCCTCGAGTTCTAACACCCAAAGCCCAGGTCAGGTGCTCCGGATCTTCAATCATGTTTGGATCCAGCCTTCAAGGCCGATGGATGCCCTCCTCCGTCATGGAAGAGGATATTAAGAAGTTGAGGGAGGCCAGATACCTGACCGCCGAGGTTTCGCATCGGCTGCCTGCTCGAGGGCAGGTCGTCCCAACTCCCGAACCCAACGAGAACGTCGTGTTCGTCTCCCACTTCCTCCGAGGCCTAGGCCTCACTCCAGATCCCTTCGTCAGGGGTTTGATGTTCTATTACGGGCTAGATTTCCATGATCTAGCTCCGGACTCCTTTCTCCACATCTCAACATATATTGTCGTGTGTGAGGCCTTCCTCCGCATTACCACTCACTTCGTCCTGTGGCTCAAGACCTTTGAAGTGAAGCCGAAGATGATCGAGGGGCAACATGCAGCGTGCGGAGGCGCGTCAATAAGCAAGATGGCAGGAGCTCCATGACCGAAAGGTTCCTTTCTAGAGGTGTCCGAATTATGGCAACGGGAGTGGTTTTACATCACGGCTCCCAGAAGTGCCAAGTGGGCCGCTGCCCCCGCTTTCCGCTTGGGCCCCCCACCACAACTAATGTCATGGATTAGCAGAGGACTGAGCTGGGGTCCAGCCAAGGACATGCCTATACTGCAAAGCCGCATTCAAGATCTCTTCAAGGGAGATTTTAATTTGGTTGTGGTAGTGCAAGTTATGCTGGTTCGCCGAGTCCAGCCCTGCAAACGTCGGCCCCTCCGCATGTGGGATTTCAACCCAGAAGGGCCGCGTACTATTCAGAATTTCCTCGGCCTGACGCACGAGGAGATGTACAAATCATTCTTCGGACCCCAAATAGAGTGTCCGGATACTACCGAGGACGTGGGCCTGAGCAGCAACCGTACCGCCGACCAAGTAAGTAATCCTTTAGCCGAACACACCGTCTCTTAATTATGATGACGTCATTCTGAGAAATCGCTCTTTGACCAGGACTGGATAACAAAGGCGAAGATGATTCGGTGTTCGTCCCCCCTTCTTGAGGGTTTGGAAAATCCGGTACTGGAAAAGATGCTCGAGCTAGCACCTTGCCCGGAGCCCTCAAAGGAAGACAAAGGGGGAATAATGAGGGCGAAAGCGTGCCTCCATCGCTACCTATTCCGACCGAGGGAACGAGCGCCTCCGTGAGGGAGGATAACCGAGTGGATGAATCAGACATTCTCTCACCCTGGGGAAGGAAGAGGACTACCTCCCAAGATCAGGAAACCAAGGTTTCCATGCGGGAGAAGAAATCTCCACCAGAGGGTCCTGCCTTGGAGGGTGCTCTTGCCGCACAAAGTCCGCGCGGGGATCAGCCCTCCAACGAGCTGTAAGTAATCAAAAAGTACTTTAATAGTGGAGATATACTACCTTACCTCTGAGGAAAATAACCGAAGTATTTATTGCAGTTCGGATCTTAGCCCTTCTCAGCAGAGCTCGTCTTTGGGGGATCTTCTTTCGGAGATGATGGAGAGCGAAATGCCTCCCCCGGACTCCTCCGCTCAAGAAGCGGGCGACCCCGAAGTGTCTTCACGGAGGGCCTCTCCGGATCCGGTGAGGATAGGAGATAATACCATAGTCACCCGAAGTGCCCAATGTCCGGCTCTCGAAGAGAGCTAACAAAAGAGTCCGACCCCATCTGGTATGCGGTCGGACATTCTGAGGGAGCTGTTGGAGCGAGTGGCCATCTTAGAAGAACACCGTACGCTAATTGGTATGGTGATGGAAAGAATTTCGTCTGCCGAAAGCGGATTACATGGAGCCTTTACGAGTCTACTGACAGGCTTTGAGGTACGTGAAATGATATTTGATAGTACCGCACATGTTAGGTGTGCTCTGTGTAGATAGTAGCCCGCGAGACTCTGGTTGTCGTCAGGAACGGCGGCGAATAGAGGATCATAGTCCCAAGCAATAACCAGACTGCCTTTATGTGCAGGTGGTGGAAACTCCGGTGGCTAGCCGGACTAGTGAGTTTGCCGAATTAAAGTGGCAACTAGATGCGGCATATACCGACATCGAGCTTGTTAACAAGAGGCTTGACGAGGCACATGGTAAGTGTTATTTTCTGGTGAATGCCACATAGTAAGAGCAGCATGGTGCCAGTATCTTTAATATGTTGTGACTGCAGATGGAGCTGCCACCATGGAAACCTTGCGGGTAGAACTTGCCCGAGCCAAGGAACAAGCAAGGATTAGTAATGCGGCTGATTTGAAGGTGGCCGAAGAGTTGAAAGCCGAGAAGGTGGCACATTACGAGAGCAAAGAGAAGATGGCCAAGATGGCCGTAGAATTAAAAGACACTGCCGACCGTTGCCAGTTCCTTGAAAAAGAAAACCGAGCAAGGGCAACGGACCTTGAAAAGGCCACGATGGCGGACAAAGACACCTGCTCTGCTATGAGAGCGAAGAAGGAGGAGCTGCGGGAAGCTAGGGATGTTGCGGCTGGGAAGCCCTTCATGCTACGGAGGAAGTTCGGAGATCCACGGTATGCCCCTCTGGATCGGCTGTGGAGTTCGGCAGATGCCTATATGGAATTGGCAGCGAGCGCTGCCGATGCGGCCAAATACTTCCGAGGTCAAACAGATCGTGAAGTGGACAAGTTGTTCTGGTCGCAATTCAACGTTCCAGAGCGTCCGCTTCCATTGACTAATCAGCTAGCCGAATGGGCCGAACTAAATAGGTTGTCCGGACTCGCCATGAGGTCTGTCATGGATCAGCTATGGCCGGAAAAGCAAAAGCCGAACAACTATTTCAGCTTAGTGCAGCAGTTCCTTGGTGCGGTGCCGCGCATTAATGCGATGAAGAGGTCAGCGTGCATAGAAGGCTCGCGGATGGCCCTTGTCTGTGTTAAAGAATATTGGGCGGAGATGGACGCTACCACTATTGCGGCGGAGGGTTCGGCCATAGGCCGAGTGGCTGCCGAGCACTATTTTGAAGAGGCTCTCGAGGGTGCTTGTTTGATAGAGGCCCAATGCTCGAAGAATATTATGTTTGGGTGACATGTATTCCCATTGTAAACACAATGTTTTTATGAAATTTAGTAAGGCTGTATTTATAGTTTTGCTGGAAAGTACTATGATGCCTCCTTTGCGGCCGTTTATGTATATATGTATATAACCTGAAAGATTGCAGTCGTCGGCTTCAACCCTCATGCATATAATGCAGAGGTGTTCGCAAAAAACGCATGTTCACACTTAACCCAACGTCTTGGTCCTATTAAGGAGGTGATAGCGCAGCGAATGAGGCAACCAGACTATAAGCTTTAACAATTTCACTTAGCCATAGGAGTTTGACAGTGGGGCTACTAGATAGCCCCTGGTGGCTCCGCACTCTCCCGATCTCGGGGTGCGTACATGCCTGGCCGGAAAACGGCCCTTCGTTAAGGCGGAGGAATTCTAACATTCCGATAGGTCATCGAGTGGTTAACCGGTCTCACGCTATATCATGACAGTGAGTTTTCGGCTTTCTCTACTGAGATGCTCGTCCAGATGAACCAGGGCACAATCGCAGTAGTTCTCCTGGTGCTGCCTTAGCCGATAAAGCGGAACGTAAGTGACCAAAACACAGGAGCCGGGAAAACCCAACATTTGACCAAAGGCAATGATTCGGAGCTGATGCATATAAGGCCAAACTCGCGACGCCGAACACTCCCTAAGGTATTCGGTCTTTATGGTATAAACTGGGCCTAAATAGTGCCGTTTGTAAGAAGCCCCTTGTGTCCAGGTACGTGCATTATTCTGACGTGGCCACATGCCAAGACGTCAGCATCCTTCTCAATTGTGCTGAGAATTCGAGGGATGTGTATCAATAAGAGACAGTAAAAAAGGTTTACGTAGGGTCTTAATCGAAAAAGAATCCTTGGAGCGGGTCCCTGCTGCACGTCTGTGCCTGTGTCTCCATTGTGCCGTATCCTAGACATGTGTAGCATGATGGTCATCTATAAAAGAGAGGAACTTAGGTGAAAAAGTTGTCATGCAAAAAGGTGGTTTTTTAAAGAAACCATGTATAAAAAATGAGTAAAAAATTGCCACTTGTCTGCGTGTGTTGAGCCCCTTGTATTTGTAATAGGGGTGTGGCCCTCAATCCGGTATGAATTACATATAGCTGCGCTGGACTCGTCTAACCATGTCCGTGGTCTTGACGACCTATCGAATGCTTTAGTTGGTGAGGCCGTTTTTAGTGTGCGGCTGCTAAGGCAATCACATTCTTTTCGGCGCGCAAAGATCGCTCAATATTTCCGTTCACTGTAATGATGCCACGTGGACCGGGCATCTTGAGCGTGAGGGAAGCGTAACGCGGTATTGCATTAAAGCGAGCAAAAGCTTCGCGTCCAAGTAGTGCTTGATAACCACTTTGGAACGGAGCAATGTGGAAGGTTAAATGTTCGCTACAGAAGTTATCGGGGAAGCCGAATATAACTTTTGGTAGCAGGGAGCCCGTGCAGTGAGCCCCTGGGCCTGGTGTTACTCCTTTAAAGGTAGTGTTGCTATGGCGGATTTTCGTTGGGTCTATCCCCATTTTGCGGATTGTATCTTGGTATATCAGGTCTAAACTCCTGCCACCGTCCATCAGGACTCATGTAAAGTGGTATCCGTTAATTATTGGGTCTAATACCAGGGCAGCCCATCCTGCACGTCGGATACTTGCTGAGTAATCACGATGGTCGAAAGTGATCGTTTGAGACGACCAGTGGTAGGACTTCGCCATGATAGGCCCTTGGGCATGTCTCTTTGGGAGTGCCACTTTGCGTCCCTTGATCACGTGTAACACATTGACTGTTTGACTTCTGGTGGAAACTTATTTTGTTCCCCAGTGTCTTGCTTGAGAGGCTCATCCTCGTCTTTGCTTGGTGTATCCTCCCCCTTGTGTATGGCATTGAGCTTGCCGGACTGCTTGAAGACCCAAAATTCTCTGTGGGTATGATTAGCGCATTTACCAGGGGTGCTATGGATCTGACATAGTTGGTCCAGAATCTTGTTTAGGCTGGACAGTTTGTCTCTGGCGCCTTTAGAGGGCGGCTTTTAGTGACTTGGCCAAGAGCTTTTGAATCCGGTGTTTACTGTCGTGCTCTTCGTTCTGTCTTCTTTATTCCGGCGTTTGTTATTGTTGTTGCACCGTGATTTCCCGTTTCCATCCCTAGCTTCGGATGTACTGGGGTCGCTGGTGCTGCATCTGGCTAGCCAGCTATCCTCACCCGCGCAAAAGCGGGTCATGAGGCTTGTTAATGCTGCCATCGTTCTCAGCTTTTCTTGGCCGAGGTGTCTGGCAAGCCATTCGTCACGGACGCTATGCTTAAAATCTGCCAAGGCTTCGACGTCCGGACAGTCGACTATTTGGTTCTTTTTAGTAAGAAACCTGTTCCAAAGCTTTCGGGCTGACTCTCCGGGCTGTTGAGTTATATGACTCAAATCGTCCGCGTCCGGAGGTCGGACATAAGTCCCTTGAAAATTTGCTCGAAAAGCGTCTAAGAGCTCTTCCCAGCTTCCAATGGAATTTTCAGGGAGGCTTTTAAGCCAGTGCTGAGTTGTCCCTTTGAGTTTGAGGGGTAAGTATTTAATGGCGTGGAGATTGTCTCCTCGAGCCATATGGATGTGGATGATATAGTCCTCAATCCAGACCCCAGGGTCTGTTGTTCCGTCGTATGCCTCTATGTTTACGGGTTTGAATCCCTCTGGAAATTCATGGTCCAGCACCTCATCGGTGAAACATAGGGGGTGTGCGGTGCCCCTGTATCTGGGCGTGCCGTGGTGTTCGGATGTTTGGTGTGTTGCATCGTGTGCTGGAGTGTGCTTGCGCGTTCCATAGATGGATCTAGTTGCTCCGTCCTTTTGATGCGAGCACTTGCGTGGATTGCGTATTAGCTTCTGTGCGGCGTTGCTTGCCGCTCCATGTTGGCCATGAGGTCGTCTATCATGCTGGGTGGCCATTTTAATTTTTGGTTCCGGGGGATCTAAGGCCTCCTCATCGAATTCAGGTAGCAACTTCCACTTCGGGTAGCTCTTGGTGAGGCGATTACCGCCATACTTCGCTGCTGTGTTGAGTACTTTACTCCATCTGATTTGGAGTGTGTCTTGCGCTGCCTCGAGCCTTTGCTTCTGCCTTTTTAGACTCCTCGCGGTGGCAACAAGCCTTTGATGGGCATTTTGTTGCTCCGGGCGTCTGTCCGGTGTTATGTCCTCCGGACTATTATCCTTGACAGAGTTGGTTTGTTCGGTTTGATTCTCCGTGTTGTCGTGGTCTGGCAGTGGTTCCCCTGCTCTAACGCTGGGTCTATATGATCATTATTTCTGTCAAGGCGATATTTGGAGCGGCACTTACGCTGCCTCTTTGACTGCTTCTCGAGGGGACAGCCCTTCGTTGCGTCCTTCCGTTCCTCGTCGTCGTTTTCCTTTGGTGTGTCCACCATGTATACGTCATGTGATGAGGTGGACGTCCAGTGCCCTATGGGCAGTGGTTCCTCTTCGCCTCCCGCATCGTCGTCCATACCATCGATGTCTTCGGAGTCGAATTCGAGCATGTCGGTTAGGTCATCGACAGTGGCTACTAAGTGGGTGGTGGGTGGGCCTCGAATTTCTTTGTCGTCCGCATCCCAGTCCTGCCGGACGTAGTTCGGCCAGGATCCTCCTGACAAGGAGAGAGACCTTAACGAGTTCAGTATGTCGCCAAAGGGTGAGTGCGGAAAAATATCCACGGAGGTAAATTCCATGATCGGCGCCCAATCAGATTCGATAGGAACGGGCTTAGGCGGTTCGGAGTTCGTGGCTGGAGAAGGATCCGACAGTTTAACAACACGGCTCTCGTGCAAGGTTAGTTCGATGTTCGGCTCGATCGCCGCTAAGGGTAAGGCCTCCGTGGCAGGGTCCATCCACCCGTCCGCGGAAGGCGCAACTGGCTCCGAATTAAGGGTCGGAGCGGCTGCCGGTGCGATCTCCTTAACACTGTCCGATGGGAGAGCTAAGTCATACTCATCGTGACCGCGTGGCGCACAAGGCAGAGGCTCGAATCCGTCGAAGATCAAATCTCCACGGATATCGGCCGTGTAGTTTAAACTTCCAAACCTGACCTGGCGGCCAGGGGCGTAACTTTCAATCTGCTCCAGATGGCTAAGCGAATTGGCCTGCACTGCAAAGCCGCCGAACACGAAGATCTGTCCGGGGAGAAAAGTCTCACCTTGGACTGCATCGCTACCGATGGTAGTAGGAGCCATCAAGCCTAATGGCGACGACACAGAGGAACTCTCAATGAAAGCACCAATGTCGGTGTCAAAACCGGCGGATCTCGGGTAGGGGGTCCCGAACTGTGTGTCTAGGCCGGATGGTAACAGGAGGCAGGGGACACAATGTTTTACCCAGGTTCGGGCCCTCTTGATGGAGGTAAAACCCTACATCCTGCTTGATTAATATTGATGATTTGGGTAGTACAAGAGTAGATCTACCATGAGATCAGAGAGGCTAAACCCTAGAAGCTAGCCTATGGTATGATTGTTGTTCGTCCTATGGACTAAAACCCTCCGGTTTATATAGACACCGGAGAGGGCTAGGAGTCGGTTACAATGGGAGGAGATCTACATATCCATATTGCCAAGCTTGCCTTCCACGCCAAGGAAAGCCCCATCCGGACACGGGACGAAGTTTTCAATCTTGTATCTTCATAGTCCAAGAGTCCGGCCAAAGGTTATAGTCCGGCTATCCGGACACCCCCTAATCCAGGACTCCCTCAATCGTCTTCTACGTCGTCAAAATTCCATTGTCTTACAATGGGATCCTTCAACGCCCAACACTTGCAAGGTTCATGGCAACATCCCATTATGGCCACAACACATTGAAGATGCCTGGACCGATAAGTGTCAGCACCTTCCATTCCGATAAGAAGGATGCAGGCGATCGCGCGCGGCTCCTGGAAGCCCCCAGCCCCCTCTTCCTGGTGGTGGTCTTCGTTTCTCCTTGGCTACGGTGGCAGCGATGGGAGGCCTGCGTTGCCTTGCGGGCGATCCTCGCGAGGCTGATCCCTCCAGTCTCCCTCGCGAGGCTGATCCCTCTAGCCTCCCTTGCGAGGCGGGTCTTGCCTGCGATCCTCGCGACGTTGATCGCGCCACCCTTGGAGCGGGCCACGGTCTTCCCAGCGTCCTGCGTTCCTTCCTCCTCCTCGGCCGTAGCCCCGGTTACAGCGGTCAGGGCGACAGCCGATCCTTCCTTCTCGCACGGCTCGGAGCTCTTGACATTCGTTGGTGTTGTGGGTGTGGAGGTCGTGGTACACACAGTACTGGCTGCCCTTGGAAGGTTCGGGCTGGTCTCTGCCCCGCTTGGTGTCTGGTTCTGCCGCGAGCACGGCAGCCCCCTTGCGCTTCACATCCTTGGCCTTGGGCTTCTTCTCTTCTGGGTCTGCGGCAGGCAGCTCGACGAGGGAGAGACGCCCTTCCTCGGCCTTGGCGCACTTGGTTGCCAGGTTGAACAGTTCCAAGGAAGTGCACAGGTCTTCATGCATCGCCAGCTCCTCCTTCATCTTGACGTCGCGCACGCCGTCGGAGAAGGCCGAGATGATGGCCTCCTCAGTCACCTTGGGAATCTTGAGGTGCACGTTGTTGAAGCGCTGGATGTACTTCTGCAGGGTCTCCCCGGGCTGTTGCTTGATGTGGCGCATGTCGCTCATGGCGGGTGGCCGGTCGCGAGTGCCTTGGAAGTTGGCGATGAAGCAGGTGCGCATCTCGTCCCAGGAGGAGATTGTGCCTGGAGCCAGGTTCAGGAGCCAGGTGCGGGCCCCGTCCTTGAGTGCCATGGGGAACTAGTTCGCCATGACCTTCTCGTCTCCGTTGGCAGCTTCGATGCCCAGCTCGTAGAGCTGGAGGAACTCCGCAGGGTCAGCCGTGCCGTCGTAGCGAGGAGGCAAGTCTGGCATGAACTTGCCGGGCCACGCGATGTTGCGTAGCTCGGCGGTGAAGGCGCGGCAGCCCGCTATGGCCACGGGAGGCCTTGGATAACGGGGAACTTGGTCTTGCATGTCCCCACGCGCTGCAGCTAGGGGTTTTGACGCGTGGGAGCAGGAGCATGGTCGCGATGTGCTAGAGCAGGGATCATGGTCGCGACGTGCTGGAGCAGGGAGCGCCTGGGCAGCTTCTTGCGGGCGAGGGACTTCTTGACAACTCTGCTCTTGCTGTGCTGGCGCCTGACGGAGCGGGTTCCGCCCAGGGGCCACGCGCCTTGGAGCCATGGCGCCTTCCTGAGGAGGAGGCGGCCGGGGCGCCGCCGGAGCTTCATTGCCAGTGCGGGGCGGGGTGCGGTGCAGCGGAACGGACGGCGCAGGAGAGCCCCCTGCGGCGCGGACGAGCTCGGCGACGCGGTCGAGCCATTCTTCATAGACGTCGTCGACGGGATGGTAGCGCAGGAGCTCGTTCGCCGCGATGAGTGAAGCCCGAGCCTCCATGGGCGCGCGGAGCGCGCGGGATGAAGAACCAGCTGGGTGAGCGAGGGAGTCGCGGTGCGGCCGTCTTGCCGCACAGACGGATGCTGGGATGATGCTTGCTGCTCGTCCCCCGCCAGGCCGGTGGCGGCGTTGACGGCAGGTGACGGGGAACGGCGAGGATGCCCGCCGAGAGGGGCCTTCTGGGCGACGCGGGCAGCGAGCGCGGCCCGGTGCTCGGCGCGGGCCCGACGAGCGTCAGACATGGGCATGATGGTCGGAGGAGAACGGGGCAGTGGAAGACGAATCCCGGCGCACCCCTACCTGGCGCGCCAAATGTCGGATTTTGGGTTCCGGCAGACCCTTGAGATTCGAACACTGGGGTGCGCACGGAGATTTCGCCTCCTACCTACCTGCACTCCTCTGCCTTACTAGGTTCTAAACAAAGGAAAGAACAACACAAGAGACATAGGGTTTATACTGGTTCGGGCCACCGTTGTGGTGTAATACCCTACTCCAGTGTGTGGTGTGGTGAATTGCCTCTTGGGCTGATGATGATGAACAATACAAGGAAGAACAGCCTCGCGAGGGTCTGCTCTTGGCTGGGGCGATGAACTGCTAGGAGGAGCTCAGTCACCCCCCTCTCTCTCTCTACCTGATCTTCTCTACCTTTCCAACTCTCTGGCCAGCTCTTTCTTCCCCAGCCTCTAGCCTCTCTCTCTTTCTGTCCTTTTTTCTGCCTGTGGGTGGCTGGTCCTATTTATAGAGGCCCTGGTCCTCTTCCCAAATATCGAGCTGGAAGGGAGCCAACAATGGCGGGCTAATTTGAAGGGGGACAGCTAGTATCAACTATCCTGACAAAAGTAGTCTTCGCCTGCGCAAAGCTCTGGTGATGACGCCGTCTTGGGATCCACGGTAACCTCCATCTCATAGTCCTCCTGGTCTTGGTCTCGTTTCACCGAAATGGCAACCTTTGCCTGATGCCTCGGTACTCCGCGGCTATGCTTGCCCCCTTTGCACCAAAGAGGAAGGGAGGACGCTGCTCGGGCTGGCACCCGCCTGGCTCCCCTGGTCGTCATGGCTTGCGTCATGGGCACCTCGTGAGGTACCCCGCCTTGATCTCTCTGCCTCCTCGTGAGCCAGCCTGACGAGGCCGCGCCTGAGGAAGCTCCGAGTTGTCCGCCCCGCGAGGCTTGGCCCCACGCGAGAGTCTTGGGTTTGTGTTGGTGAAGATGGGCCGCGCTGGGCCGCCCTTTGAGCCACGCCGCAGGCCGCAGGCAGGCAAGTCTGGGGACCCCCGTTCCCAGAATGCCGACATACCTTGCTGGGGGCGCCCCTCGGGCTGCATCATCCCCAAGCCGCTCGGGCCGGACCCGGTGGCATGTATCTTTCTGCATTTACCCAAGCTGATTTGCCTTTGCTGCTTAACCTTCCTAGGTTATCACCTGCTCGATCATTGCCTCCCACGGGGCCTCCTCACAGGCACAGCGCTGGTGCATGGGTCCGTCCCTGCCATGTCGACAAATCTGAGCGGTCGAGCTCTGGCTCGCGGCACGCCCCGCGCACATCACCTCACCAGGCCCTCAGTGCCTTCACTCCATCTAGACCAACCAGCGGCAGGCTGACGGCTGTAACGGCAAACCATGTTCTTCTTGTGCCTGTTCACAGGGACACCGCGGGGAGGATAACAGACAGCACCGCAAGTCTCCTTTTCTCTCATGCAATTCGCTTGCGCGTTAAAAGGGGGGCTCCTGAGCATCGCGACTCAGGAGCTCTTACTAGCTCTCCAACCCTCACCCCCTGGCCTTGACCACGACATTGCGACCTGGCATACCAGTAGCAGCTGAGCTCGCTCGAGGGAAGGGACCTGAGGATGTAGAGCACTAAGAAGAGCATGGGAGGAGGGAAACTCGTATGTGCCGGCCTGGCTATGCCGCACAAGTTGACGCGCAGCCCCAACGCAAGGTCAGGAATCGCCATGAAATTTACAAGATAAATCACTCCCTCGGATCGGCTAAATGTCTGGGCCTTATGGACACTCACGCCTTGCCGCAATCCCATTGCGACCACATCAACTCCCTTTCTTCCCTTACCATGGCCGCTTGAGTGCTAAAGGGGACCTCCTGAGCATCGCGCCTCAGGGGCTCTTACTGGACCTCGCGCCGCACACCTCTTGGTATACCAGCGACGGCTGTAGCCTACCAGGGGACCGGGACCTGTCGGCGTAGAGCAACAAGCTATCGCGAGGAAAGAAAGGAGGGACCGAGCCTTAACGGGATGCGCGTTCATCAAATATTCATAACAGGGAAGATAAGCACAAAAGACATTACAAACCCTTACATGCCCCCACGGGGTGCTTCATGATTCTTCGCAGGAAACAAAAGCTGAGACTAAGAAGGACCCTATCTACGCCCTCCTGTGGCAGATGCCATCATCAACAGTGGGCCACGGGAAGACGATGCCAACCTCATCCAGATCAGCGGCAGCGACGGCCGGACGCGGTGGCACTGCTCTGAGCGCGGCAAGAACTCGGGGGCACTTAGCCGTCTTCGCTTGTCTCCCGAGTCCCGTATAGCTCAAGAGAGCTGCTGGACTCCCAAGGGCTGCTGCTGCTGGAGTGGTCGCGAGCAGAGCGCGCATCAGCCTCTCGCTCCTCTCCGGAGCAGCACTCTAGGCGGCGGCCCTCGGCATCGAAGACCTTGAAGAAGAGCATGGAGATGCTGTCGAACTCAAGGTGGATCGCGAGGGCGCCCCGCGCGCGGCAGGCCCGCGCGATCTCGCCCAAGCCACGAGTCATGAAGATCTTGCCGGTGGGGACCGCTTCGATCTTCGCTCCAGTCGCCGGAGCGCCGCAGTCGGCGTGCTGCAACCAGAGCTCGAGAGGCCACCTCGGCGGCATCACGTCGGAGAAGAACCGCGGGAAGCGGATCCAAGGGCTTGGGGGACTCCGCGCCCATAGCACCAGCTCGCGCGAGGAGTCCGCGGCGTGGATCCCTGCGGCGACGGCACGCGTCGCCGTGGCACGACACCGGCGGCACTGCTCGTCGCTCCGCCTTCCTAAGTCCTCGGCTTGGGCATACAGGGGTAGCGGATACCCTGGGGGAGGCCGCTCGCACTAAGGCCTCGTCACCACCTGCATCGCCGCTTCGTCACGGCGGTGGATCGCCCTTTTCTTCGGCGGAAGTGGCTCCGGGTCATCTCGGGGGGGCCTTCCCCTTTTCTTCGGCTGAGAAACTTCTGATTCAGCAGTGGAGCGAGGAGGAAGAAGAAAGCGAGCAAGGAAGAGATGGGCAACGGGGGCTCAGCCCCCCTCCCCATTTATAGCAAGAGAAGGCCAACCGGCACCTCTCACGATCGTAGGTAATGATGGTTTTCCTTGCATGTTGCAGGGACTTGTCAAGTCGTGCAGTTGCCGAGGCAGCGTGGGGAAGCGGAAACGCCCATGTCCAATCAACCGCCACACGTCAACCGAGGCTGCAGGATTTTGGGGCCCGCGGTGCTCCGTGCTTGACCCTTGGGTTCGCCGCGAAGCCAAGCCCAAGCGCACCTTGGGCCCAGGGGCTACTGTCGGCGTTCTGGGAATGGGGGTCCCCAGACTTGCCTGCCTGCGGCCTGCTGTGTGGCTAAGCCAGCCGGCCGTACGGTCCATCTTCATCAACAAGGCATCGAAGACCCTCGTGAGGGGCCAAGCCTCGCGAGGCGGACGACACAAGACCTCCTCTGGAGTGGCCTAGTTGGGCAGGCTCACGATGAGCGGAGATATCAAGGCGAGGCAAACCTCACGAGGCTCTCGTGATGCGAGCAATGACGATCGACACCAGGCGGGCGCCAGCGCGCGCAACGTCCTTGTTTCCTATTTGGTGCTAAGGACACCAGCGCATGCGAGGAGTACCGAGGCATCAGGCAAAGGTTGCCATTTTGGTGCAACAAGACCAAGACCAGAAGGACGGCAAGACGGAGGTCATCGTGGAGCCCAAGACGGCATCACCACCAGAGCCTTTCGCAGGCGGAGACTGCCATTGTCAGGATAGCTCATCCTAGCTGTCCCCCTTCAAATTTGCCCGCCGTTGTTGGCTCCCTTCCCGATCAATATTTGGGAAGAGGACCAAGGCCTCTATAAGTAGGACTAGCCACCACCATAGGCAGGAGAGGACGACAGAGAGGGAGAGGATGACAGAGAGATAGAGAGAGAAAGGAGGGCCTGAAGATCATCCACACACACAAGTTAGCCAAGCACAAGAACACCTCAACCTCAGGAGGCTGTTCTTCCCATTGTATGGTTCATCATCATCCCTAGAGGCAATCCACCACCACCACACTAGAGTAGGGTATTACACCACAACGGTGGCCCGAACCAGTATAAATCTTGTGTCTTTCTGTGTTGCGAGTTCGTCGAGTTCGTCCGCGAGATCTTAGCGACCTAGGGCGTAGATCGGTGGGAGGAAAAGACTTATCGCGCACCCCAGTGTTTGAACCTTAAGGGTTTGCCGGAAGCCCACATCCGATAGATCTCCCCACGTCGCAGCTTTCTTGCTTCGTCGCAGACTCACTTGCTCACCGTCATGACACGTCTTCGCCCAGCATCCACGCCCATGGCGCGTGAAAGGGACGGCGACTGGGACGGCTCCACCATCCATGAGGATCACCTCAACTTCCTCCACCGGACACGCCGGCTACCTCCCGAGGCACGCGTGAAAGCGCGGGTTCCCACGGAGGCGGAAATCTTGCTGGCACCGGAAGACGGCGAGCACGCCGTCTTCCGTTCTCATTTTCTCTGCGGCTTTGGCCTGCCCATGAGTAGCTTCTTTCGTTCCTTTCTTACTTTCTACAAAGTCCAGGCACACCACCTTACGCCGAACACGGTGGTGCTGCTGGCCGCCTTTGTCACTATCTGCAAAGGTTACCTCGGCATACTCCCCACCCTCGAGCTCTGGGGGGAGTTTTTTGCTACCTCTTGAGCGCTGCATTGGTTTTCCCGTGAAGAGGAAAGGGTGATGCAACAAAGTAGTGTAAGTATTTCCCTCAGTTTTTGAGAACCAAGGTATCAATCCAGTAGGAGGCCACGCACGAGTCCCTCGCACCTACACAAACAAATAAAATCCTCGCAACCAGCGCAACAAAGGGGTTGTCAATCCCTTCATGGTCACTTACGAAAGTGAGATCTGATAGATATGATAAGATAATTTTTTTGGTATTTTTATGATAAAGATGCAAAGTAAAGAAAGCAAAATAAATGGAAAAGGAAATAGCTTGTTGACGGATGATTAATATGATAGAAAATAGACCCTGGGGCCATATGTTTCATTAGTGGCTTCTCTCGAGAGCATAAGTATTACGGTGGGTAAACAAATTACTGTTAAGCAATTGACAGAATTGAGCATAGTTATGAGAATATCTAGGTATGCTCATGTATATAGGAATCACGTCTGAGAGAAGTAGACCGACTCCTGCCTGCATCTACTACTATTACTCCACACATCGATCGCTATCCAGCATGCATCTAGAGTATTAAGTTCAAGAGAACAGAGTAACGCTTTAAGCAAGATGACATGATGTAGAGGGATAAACTCATGCAATATGATATAAACCCCATCTTGTTATCCTCGATGGCAACAATACAATACGTGCCTTGCTGCCCCTACTGTCACTGGGATAGGACACCGCAAGATTTAACCCAAAGCTAAGCACTTCTCCCATTGCAAGATAGATCAATCTAGTAGGCCAAACCAAATTGATAACTCGAAGAGACTTGCAAAGATAACCAATCATACATAAAAGAATTCAGAGAAGATTCAAATATTGTTCATAGATAAACTTGATCATAAACCCACAATTCATCGGTCTCAACAAACACACCACAAAAGAAGATTACATCGAATAGATCTCCACAAGAGAGAGGGAGAACTTCGTATTGAGATCCAAAAAGAGAGAAGAAGCCATCTAGCTAATAACTATGGACCCGAAGGTCTGAAGTAAACTACTCACACTTCATCGGAGAGGCTATGGTGTTGATGTAGAAGCCCTCCATGATCGATGCCCCCTCCGACGGAGCTCCGGAAAAGGCCCCAAGATGGGATCTCACGGATACAGAAAGTTACGGCAGTGGAATTATGGTTTTGGCTCCGTTTCTAGTAGTTTGGGGGTACGTAGGTATATATAGGAGGAAGGAGTACGTCGATGGAGCAACGTGGGCCCCATGAGGGTGGAGGGCGCGCTTGGGGGGGTAGGCGCGCCCCCCCTACCTCGTGCCTTCCTGGTTGATGTCTTGACGTAGGGTCCAAGTCCTCTGGATCATGTCCGTTCCTAAAATCACGTTCCCGAAGGTTTCATTCTGTTTGGACTCCGTTTGATATTCTTTTTATGCGAAACCCTGAAATAGGCAAAAATAGCAATTCTGGGCTAGGCCTCCGGTTAATAGGTTAGTCCCAAAAATAATATAAAAGTGTATAATAAAGCCCAATAATGTCCAAAACAGGATATAATATAGCATGGAACAATCAAAAATTATAGATACGTTGGAGATGTATCAAGCATCCCCAAGCTTAATTCCTGCTCGTCCTCGAGTAGGTAAATGATAAAAACAGAATTTTTGATGTGGAATGCTACTTGGCATAATTTCAATGTAATTCTCTTAATTGTGCTATAAATATTCAGATCCGAAAGATTCAAGACAAAAGTTCAATATTGACAGAAATAATAATACTTCAAGAATACTAACTAAGCAATTATGTCTCTTCAAAATAACATGGCCAAAGAAAGTTATCCCTACAAAATCATATAGTATGGCTATGCTCCATCTTCACCACACAAAGTATGTAAATCATGCACAACCCAAATGACAAGCCAAGCAATCGTTTCATACTTTTGGTGTTCTCAAACTTTTTCAATCTTCACGCAATACATGAGCGTGAGCCATGGACATAGCACTATATGTGGAATAGAAAGGTGGTTGTGGGGAAGACAAAAAGAGAGAAGATGCTATGGAGATGCTCATTAATAGATATCAATGTGAGTGAGTAGGGATTGCCATGCAACGGATGCACTAGAGCTATAAGTATATGAAAGCTCAACAAAAAGAACTAAGTGGGTCTGCATCTAACTTGCTTGCTCACGAAGACCTAGGGCATTTTGAGGAAGCCCATCGTTGGAATATACAAGCCAAGTTCTATAATGAAAAATTCCCACTAGTATATGGAAGTGATAACATAGGAGACTCTCTATCATGAAGATCATGGTGCTACTTTGAAGCACAAGTGTGGAAAAGGATAGTAGTATTGTCCCTTATTATTATTATTTTTTGGGCCTTCCTTTTTTGGCCTTTTTTGGGACAATACTCTATGAATGATGATCATCACACTTTTATTTATTTACAACTCAATGATTACAACTCGACACTAGAACAAAGTATGACTCTATATGAATGCCTCCGGTGGTATACCGGGATAGCAATGGTGCATGAGTGACTTATATGAAAGAATTATGAACGGTGGCTTTGCCACAACTAAAATGTCAACTACATGATCATGCAAAGCAATATCACAATGATGGAGCGTGTCATAGTAAACGGAACGGTAGAAAGTAGCATGGAAATATATCTTGTAATGGCTATGGAAATGCCATGATAGGTAGCTATTGTGGCTGTTTTGAGGAAGGTATATGGTGGGTGTATGATATCGGCGAAACGTGCGCGGTATTAGAGTGGCTAGCAATGGTCGAAGGGTGAGAGTGCGTATAATCCATGGACTCAACATTACTCATAAAGAACTCACATACTTATTGCAAAAATCTATTAGTTATCGAAGCAAAGTACTACCCTCATGCTCCTAGGGGGATAGATTGGTAGGAAAAGACCATCGCTCGTCCCCGACCGCCACTCATAAGGAAGACAATCAATAAATAATTCATGCTCCAACTTCTTTACATAACGGTTCACCATACGTGCATGCTACAGGAATCACAAACTTCAACACAGGCATTTCTCAAATTCACAACTATTCAACTAGCATGAATCTAATATCACCATCTCCATATCCCAAAACAATTATCAAGTATCAAACTTCTCATAGTATTCAACACACTCATATGATTTTTTTATTAATCTTGAATGCCTAACATAATTAAAGCAAATTACCACGCTGTTTTGTAGGACTCTCACAATAATCTAAGTGAAGCATGAGGTAACAATATATTCTATTAAACAAATCCACCACCGTGCCCTAAAAGATATAAGTGAAGCACTAGAGCAAAAACTATGTAACTCAAAAGATATAAGTGGAGCACATAGAGTATTCTATCAATTTCCAAATCATGTGTGTCTCTCTCAAAAGGTGTGTGCACCAAGGATGATTGTGGAAAACTAACAAATAAAGAATCAAATAATACAAGACGCTCCAAGCAAAACACATATCATGTGGTAAATAAAAATATAGCTCCAAGTAAAGTTACCGATGGAATTAGACGAAAGAGGGGATGCCTTCCGGGGCATCCCCAAGATTTGGCTTTTAGGTGTCCTTAGATTATCTTGGGGTTCCATGGGCATCCCAAGCTTAGGCTCTTGCCACTCCTTGTTCCATAATCCATCAAATTCACCCAAAACATGAAAACTTCACAACACAAAACTTAAAGTAGAAAATCTCGTGAGCTCCGTTAGCGAAAGAAAACAAAAGACCACTTCAAGGTACTGTAATGAACTCATTATTTATTTATATTGGTGTTAAACCTACTGTATTCCAACTTCTCTATGGTTTATAAACTATTTTACTAGCCATAGATTCATCAAAATAAGCAAACAACACACGAAAAACATAATCTGTCAAAAACAGAACAGTCTGTAGTAATCTGTAGCTAACGCAAGTTCTCGAACCCCAAAAATTCTAAAATAGATTACTGGACATGAGGAATATATCTATTAATCATCTGCAAAAATAATTAACTAAATAGAACTTTTCCAAATAAAATTGCAGCAATTCTCGTGAGCGCTAAAGTTTCTATTTTTTACAGCAAGATTAAAAAGACTTTCCCCAAGTCTTCCCAACGGTTCTACTTGGCACAAACACTAATTAAACACAAAAAACACAACCAAAAAAGATGCTAGATAAATTATTTATTAAATAACAACAATGATAAATATTGGGTTTTCTCCCAACAAGCGCTTTTCTTTAAAGCCTTATAGCCAGGCATAAGATTTCAACAATGCTCACAGGAAAGACAAGAATTGAAGCACAAAGAGAGCATCATAAAACACATAACAAACACATCTAAGTATAACATACTTCCTATGCATAGGAATCTTATAGGTAAACAAATTATCAAGGCAAGAAAAAACTATCATATGCAAGGAAGAGGAAAGAAACAATAGCAATCTCGACATAATGAGAGGTAATCTATTAACATGAAAATTTATACCACCATATTTTCCTCTCTCATAATAATTACATGTGGGATCATAAGAAAATTCAACAAAATAGCTATCACATAAAATATTTTCAACATGATCCACATGCATGAAAATTTTACACTCTTTCAAAATAGTGGGATTAACATTAACTAAAATCATGACCTCTTCAAACCCACTTTAATCAAAAACTTCATAAGATTGAACATTATCCAAATATGTGGGATCTAGAGTTGAAACTCTTCCAAACCCACTTTCAATAATATTGCAAACACTATTAGCAATATCCTATTCATCATGGGGCTTAAATAAATTTTCAAGATCATAAGAAGAATCTCCCCAATCGTGATCATTGCAACAAGTAGAGGACATAGCAAAACTAGCATCCCCAAGCTTAGGGCTTTGCATATCATTAGCACAATTTACATAAATAGAATTTATAATAAAATCATTGCAATCATGCTTTTTATTCAAAGATCTATCGTGAATCGCTTCATAAAGTAATTCATCACACTTTTTAGATTCACGAATTCAAGCAAAACCTTAAAAAGATAATCTAGTGCACAAAACTCACTAGCAATTGGTTCATCATAATTGGATCTCTTAAAAAGATTGGCAAGCGGATGAGGATCCATAGATCTTAGGTTCTCTGTTTATTAAGAAATAAACAACTATTCCAATCAAACAAACAAACTAGCCAAGGAAGACATTAAAGCAAATGGAAAAAGGGCGAACAGAAAAGAGGGCGAATAAAACGGCAAGGGTGAAGTGGGGGAGAGGAAAACGAGAGGCAAATGTCAAATAATGTAATGCGGGAGATAAGGGTTTGTGATGGGTACTCGGTATGTTGACTTTTGTATAGACTCCCCGGCAACGGCGCCAGAAATCCTTCTTGTTACCTCTTGAGCACTGTGTTGGTTTTCCATTGAAGAGGAAAGGGTGATTCAGCAAAGTAGCGTAAGTATTTCCCTCAGTTTTTGAGAACCAAGGTATGAATCCAGTAGGAGGCCATGCACGAGTCCCTCGCACCTACAAAAACAAATAAAATCCTCGCAACCAACTCAATAAAGGGGTTGTCAATCCCTTCACTATCACTTACGAAAGTGAGATCTGATAGATATGATAAGATAATATTTTTGGTATTTTATGATAAAGATGCAAAGTAAAGAAAGCAATATAAACGGAAAGGGAAATAGCTTGTTGACAGAAGATTAATATGATAGAAAATAGACCCCGGGGGCCATAGGTTTCACTAGTGGCTTCTCTCGAGAGCATACGTATTACGGTGGGTAAATAAATTAGTGTTGAGCAATTGATAGAATTGAACATAGTTATGAGAATATCTAGGTATGATCATGTATATAGGCATCACGTCCGAGACAAGTAGACCGACTCCTAGTTTTTGAGAACCAAGGTATGAATCCAGTAGGAGGCCATGCACGAGTCCCTCGCACCTACAAAAACAAATAAAATCCTCGCAACCAACTCAATAAAGGGGTTGTCAATCCCTTCACTATCACTTACGAAAGTGAGATCTGATAGATATGATAAGATAATATTTTTGGTATTTTATGATAAAGATGCAAAGTAAAGAAAGCAATATAAACGGAAAGGGAAATAGCTTGTTGACAGAAGATTAATATGATAGAAAATAGACCCCGGGGGCCATAGGTTTCACTAGTGGCTTCTCTCGAGAGCATACGTATTACGGTGGGTAAATAAATTAGTGTTGAGCAATTGATAGAATTGAACATAGTTATGAGAATATCTAGGTATGATCATGTATATAGGCATCACGTCCGAGACAAGTAGACCGACTCCTGCCTGCATCTACTACTATTACTCCGCACATCGACCGCTATCCAGCATGCACCTAGAGTATTAAGTTCAAGAGAACATAGTAACGCTTTAAGCAAGATGACATGATGTAGAGGGATAAACTCATGCAATATGATATAAACTCCATCTGGGAGCTTGAATTACGTCATGGACATCCGTGGACATTTGATCTTTGTCGGATTCGAGACCACGGGGACCGCTCCCCGGCACCTTGATGAACATGACCTAAATCTATCGTCAGACCGCATCCAGGAGATAGCTCATGTGACCACTCTGGCCTTAGATCCAGAGCACGCCACGACATCCAAGGATTGGAGGTTCAAACCCACCATGGAGGCCACAGATTCCCCGGTGTTGGAGCTGCACATGGACTTAACCTCACGCCATACTCGTGTCACCGGAACTCCGGACTCTTCTCCGGGTATAAGTTCCAAACCATGTGAGTCCGCGGATACCGAACTAGATCGCTTATCGATCTTCGACTTCAGCGCCGCAGACATCTTCCAGCACTCGCCCTTTGGCAATGTACTGAACTCATTAAAGAACTTGTCCTTGGCGGGGGACTCACAGCCGAACTATGTACGGTTCGAACTAGAGGCTGATGATGGGGAATCTTGCTTCCCACCCGCCACCCACTTCATAGCCACTGTCGAGGATTTAACTGACATGCATGACTATGGCTCCGAAGACATCGCCAGTACGGACGACAACGCCGACAAGGAGCAAGGCCAAAACCCGCCATTCACTGGACGACGGACGGCCACTTCTTTCTACGACGTATACATGGTGGACACACCTGAAAAAAATAACAATGATGACGAAGAGGATCAAGTTGAGGATAAACCGCCTGAGAGACAGCCAAAGCACCAGCTTCCTCGATGCCACTCTAAGTCACGTTGTTCCAAAGACTGCAGTACGGGCACCGGAAAAAATAATACTCCAGACGATGCCGAAAATAATGAAGACCCCGTCAAGGTAACCTCCGAACAGGGGGAACGGGAAAATGGGCAAGTTATCCCTGATGAACAGGCCATACACGGAGACTCGGAGGACAGTAATTATCTTCCGCCCTCCGAGGAAGAGGAGAGCCTCGGCAACAAGGATTTCATCGTTCCTGAGGAATCTCTCGAGCAATAGCGCTTCAAACGCCGGCTAATAGCCACTACAAGGAGCCTGAAAAAGGAGCAGCTGTAGCTTCAAGCGGACCAAGATCTGCTCAATGATAGATAGACCGAAGTCCTGGCCACCAAAGAATCTGGAATTAGTGGCCTAGCCAAAAGCTACCCGAAGCGTAGATTGCTACCTCAGTTCGATGATGAGGCGCTGGAGCCCATACCATCATCGCACAATGCGGCAGGTTGACCACAACTTGGTCCGGATAAAGCGGCAACTCAAGCCGAACACCAGACCACCCCACCTCGTCGTAAAGGCAAGAATGAAACAGCTTGGGGTTGTACATATGACCTTCGACAGGACTTGGACAGTAGAGCAGGACGCGCAAGATTGATCTACGGATCGCAAGGACGTGCCTCGACACGCGACGACGGCTACCAATTCGGACGTGACAAACCCAGCCACGCCCGTGCCAAAAACCGCAAATTGACTCCATCGGAGGTACGTCGCAGTCTGGCCCAACATAGAGGCGCCGCACACCCACTTTGCTTCACAAACTAAGTAATGGAGCATGAATTCCTAGACGGGTTCAAACCCATGAATATCGAATCATACGACGGAACAACGGATCCCAAGGTATGGATCGAGGACTTCCTCCTCCATATCCACATGGCCCGCGGAGATGACCTTCATGCCATCAAATACCTACCACCCAAAATCAAAGGACTAGCTCGGTACTAGTTAAATAGTCTGCCAGAAAATTCTATTAGCAGCTGGGAAGATTTGGAAGACGCCTTTCGCGACAACTTCCAAGGAACATATGTCCGGCCACCGGACGCCGATGACTTAAGTCACATTGTCTAGCAGCCCGGAGAGTCAGCCAGGAAGCTTTGGACTAGGTTCTTAGTTGAAAAGAACCAAATCGTCGATTATCCGGACATGGATGCCCTTGCAGCCTTCAAACACAGTGCCCGAGATGAATGGCTTGCATGCCACCTCGATCAAGAAGGACCTAAATCCATGACAGCCCTTACCACTCTAATGACTCGCTTTTGCACGGGAGAAGACAGCTGGCTCGCTCGTAGAAGCAACAACGCCATCGACTCGGGCACTTCCAAAATCTGAGACGGCAATGGCAAGCCACGATGAAGCAAACACAACAGTGGCAATGATAATGAAAGATCACACGACACAGCGGTCAACGCCAGATTCAGCAAACCCAAACCCGGTCAAAGGAAAAAGCCATTCAAGGCGAACTGAGATGGATCATCCAACCTAGACAAGATATTGGACCGACCCTGCCACATTCACGGACACCCCGATAAACCAGCTAATCATACCAACAAAAGCTATTGGGTCTCCAAGAAGGCCGGCAAGCTCAACGCCGAACACAAGGGGAGGAGGCCGCCAGGCGATAGGGACAACGGAGAGGTTCACCAACCAAATACTAGGGGTCAGAAGCAATATGCCCCCGAGGATCAACCAATTCCAAAGTGGAAATAGTAGTTCGGCTTCCACCACCCACCTCATATACCCGCAAAAATTGTACCGCGCATACATCACTATGCACTTAAGATACCATGGGCATTGGCGGAAGCACAATACGGACAAACCTGCAAGCATTCCCATAACATTTTTTATCTACTTTAATTTTTTTTTCTTTATTATCTCTTAAAAACAGGTAATGCAAAGGACAAACATCTAAACTGACTCCATCGGAGTTCGGATCCGTACACTCACCTAAGGGGCTACTTCCATCAAGGATTCCCCTCGCCGAGGACAGGCGGCACAGACGTGCGACAGGAGGTCCAAAATAAACTTTTTGTAAACCACTCTTTATTTCGAGCCCGCAATATGCCCTTTTTCACCGCCTTTGATCCCGGGCATGTCAAATAGCCGGGGTTGAGGTCTTTTTATATATAAAGTAATCATTGCCATTCCACTCAAGTCCAAGTAAACATTATCCGAATTAATCATTTGTGTCTTTTCGCAAATGAATATGTCTCCTATGGTTGTTTCATAGATATACCTCGGCATAACTTGCTAAGGGCTCGGTATGGGAAGAAATGAGTTGCCAACAAAGTCCGAACAACTTTACAGCATACTTCGGCGTTGCGAGTCTGGCCTTATATGCATCAGCTCTGAATCATGTCTTGGGTCAATAGTTGGGTTGCCCGGCTCCTGTTCTTGTTACCTTACATTCAGCTCTATCGGCTTGGGTAGTAAAGGGAGAACTACTGCGATTGTGCTTCCGATTCATCTGGTCAAGCACCTCAGTAGAGAAAGCCGATAAACGACTATCATGATGCTGCGAGAGCTGGTCAACCACTCGATGACTTATCGGAATCTGTCGCGATTCCCTCCTTATCACATGAAGGACCCTTTTTTCAGGTCATATATGTAACGCACCATATTGGAATAAGCTGTATGCATACTAGGGGCTATATCGTAGCACCCCTATAAAACTCCTATAGTCTGATTGCCTGGTTCGCCGCATTATCAACTCTTTCATGGACCAAGACCCCCGTACACCCCCGTACTTCCTACAAGGGGGCTGAAGCCGACGACTGGAAAACTTTCAGATTATATTAAAACAGTCGCACATGAGGAACACAAGCTTTCGAGCAAAATATAAAATAGATCAACTATAAAATTGCCTTTTACAATTCTCATATACCTCACTCGAACATTATGTCTTTTGAGAATTGACCCTCTATCAAGTGGTCGACCTCTAGGATGTCTTCAAAATAATGCTCCGGTTTGTAACAGTCCTTGCCCTTGGGTGGACTCTTCGCCGCAACATCGCTGGCCTTCATCTTGACTTGGGCAAAGGCCATCCGTGCACCCTCAATGCACACCGACCACTTCACAGCATCGATACGTGGCACCGCATCAACAAGCCGCTGCAGCAAGCCGAAGTAACTATTCGAAACAGGCTCAGTTGGCCTCAACCGGATTATGACATTCTTCATGGCAGTGCCGGATATCCTATGAAGCTCGGACCATTGGGACATCTGTTCATTCAGCAACAGAGGGCGCTTCGACGAGCCAAATTGTGACCAAAAAAGCTTCTCCATTGCATACCCCTCTTGAGCCTGGTAAAACTGCGCCTCATCAAAGAACTCTTCGGCATGTCTAAAAACTTGTCCAGATAACTCCACACTTGGTTAAGCTGAGCATAGTTCGGATCGCCGAACTTAATCTGTAGCAAAAAGGGCTTACCAGTTGCATTCTCCCCACCTTGTTGGATCTCCTCACGGGCTGCTCTAGATTCAGACTGTGCTTCTCTCGCCTCTCGTAAGGCCTTGTCAAGTTCATCCGTTTTGGTTTCATTCTCCTTCTAAAGAAGTTCACAGCGGGTAGCAGCATTTTTTAGTTCGAGCGCCATCATGGATATCTTCTCCTCGTCTTGGCGCCGAGCAGCTTGTTCGGCTTTTAACTCAGCTGATGCCTTTTCGGCAGCCGCATTACTAAACCGGGCCTGCTCCTTGTCCCGGGCCAGCTCCGCCCAAAGAATTCAATGGGGACAGCACCATCTGCGGCCATGCATATTCCAGTATATAACTTTCAGCGTCATGCTTATATCAGAAAAATGTATGTGAAGGGACCGCCCAGAATACATACCTTGCAACTCGTCAAGACGCATATTGATTAATGCAATGTCATCCCCGACCACATCAAGCTTCCGCTGCAGCTTGGACATATCCGTAGTCTGGGAAGTAGCCAGTGGGGAAGCAGCCTATGTTCAAGTTAATCAGATTAGTCCTTGAATATTTCTTCTTGATCCTCCGTTCGCCTCCCATGGGAAGCCAACCCGAGTCTCAGGGGCTACTACCAATACACAGGTGCATTTTTGCAAATAATAAATAGTTAAAAATATTACATCACAAATCTCGAAGCCTCTTAGCAGGCTCATGAAAGCTTCAATCCCCCCTTCCCGGATAGAATCTTCTCAACAACCGTACCCATCAAGGTACATTGTTCCCCCAAGACAGATGGTTTTCGCAGCATACCCCTCAATATATCCGGCGCCGCCGGGTCTCCAGAAGCCGCTGTAGGAGTACGACCATCCTTTGAGGGAACCCACTCACCCGTCTCCAGAATCATCGTTGGCTGAAAACCGGACAGTCCAGGGCCTTCATTATCGGCCCCCGAATCCCGAACGATCAGAGGTCCACCTTCGGGTACTGCCTCTTTCATCCCCTGCACAGCTTGTTGATCAAGAAAAACCCTCCGAGATGACACTTCGGAGTCCTTCACCTTATTGGGCGAGGAGGTCGGGGGAAGCGTCTCGCTTTCCATCATCTCTGGGAGGAGATCTCCCAAAGAAGTGGATTCCCTAGAAAAACTCTGTGCCGAACTGTAGAAATACACAGGCACATTACATATCTCTTCGATAACAGGAAAGGCGCGGGAAGCCATCAAAGCACACCGGATTCACTTATGGTTAGGTTCAGGGCTTGTCCTCATGATGGAGCTATTCAACGGCGTCGCCTTCCAGTCCCGAGCCTCTCGACGGTGGCATCTTGCCCCACTTAGGAGACCGCCCCTCCCAACCTTCGGAGGTGGCCCTTTTCCCCCTAAATGGAGAAGGAATACTGGCCTCTGTTTCTCCTTTGTCTTCAGGTGAGGAAATGTCGATTTCTCCGGACTCAGTATCTTATTTAGCACCGGAACAATGGTCCTCCCGGGACTTCTCACTCTCCACCTTGCCCTCCCATACCGGCGCCAGGTGCGGTATCGGTGCCAGCATCCTTGTTAACACGGGGTCTGCTGAGTCTTCGGGGAGAGGGGCCGGACACCTAATCCGTTCCGCTTTCTTTATCCAGCCCTGGAAAAGGATGGTTTGCTCAGGGTCTTACCACATGATATCTGATTATGAGGTGTTCGACGGACGAGTACTTACTGGGATGTCCGGATGGTTACAGTCTAGGCCGGTATCTTCGGTGATGTTCGGACATTGTTTTCGTCTCCCGAAGAACCGTTTCCACATTCCTTCGTGTGTAGTGACGAAGAAGTGGTGAAGAGTCCGTGGCCCTTCTGGGTTAAACTCCCATAGGCGGAGAGGCCGTTCCTAGCGTGGAGTTCGGGGCGAGATCGTGAAAATCTAACTCATAATAGAACATGAGCCCCGGACGAAGGGATTGAGGGCGAACCCCAATCCTTGGAGGAAGAGGGAAACGAACATGACCCTCTCACCGGATCTGGGGGTAGGGATAACCTGACCCTCCGTGGGAAGCCGGTAGAGGATTTCTATGGTCAGGTATCTGGCTGCCCGAAGCTGTGTGATATCCTCCTCCGTGACAGAAAAAGCCACCCACCGGCCTTGACGGCTGGATCCGGACATGACTGAGGCATACGGAGGGTGAAACCTGGGTGTTGGGACTCGAGGTAGTAAGAGTCGAGGAAGAAGCAAGCTTGGAGAGGAAAGGCGGGTCTGTGCCCCTTTATAAAGGCCGAGAATATCGAATGCCTCCTCCCGAGCCTTAAAATTTGCCTATTCCCAAGGAGTTGTACCCTAAGGACGGTTGGGTTAATCACGTCCATATCAATAAAAGAATCCCTTAGTAAGGGTTCACGATCTTTGCTTGGATAAGACGTGTCAATGACAACCGTGTTTCGGAATGTGAGGCTGTAGGGGAAACACCGGTTCGAAATAATGACCAGACTGACATGATGTCATGTGGGAAAAAGTTGCCAGGGGATTGGACTTATATATTATTACGCCCTCAGTGGAAATATATGCTGCTCGTGCTGCCAAGCCAAACTCGATCGTCCGAAGGCCATTGTGGAGTATCCGGAAAGAAGGGAACCCGCCTTGCAATGCCGAAGACAAATCTGCGCGCCGGACTCCTCGTCATTGAAGCCAGGTTCAGGAGCTACCGAGGGAGTCCTGGACTAAGGGGTCCTCGGGCATCTGGCCTATTGGCCATGGGCCGGACTGATGGGCTATGAAGATACGAAGACCGAAGACTGCACTCGTGTCCAGATGGGACACTCCTTGGCGTGGAAGGCAAGCTTGGCGACCAAATATGTAGATTCCTTTCTTTGTAACCGACCTTGTGTAACCCTAGATCCTCCTGGTGTCTATATAAACTGGAGGACTTAGTCCGGAAATAGAGATACTCATTACCATAGTCATATAGGTTAGACTTCTAGGGTTTAACCATTACGATCACGTGGTAGATCAACTTTTGTAATACTAATATCCATCAAGATCAATCAAGCAGGAAGTAGGGTATTACCTCCATAGAGAGGGCCCGAACCTGGGTAAACATCGTGTCCCTGTCTCCTATTACCATCGACCTTAGACGCACGGTTCAGGACCCCCTACCCGAGATGCGCCGGTTTTGACACCGACAACGGGTGTGTTGAACGTGGCAGTGCAAGACGTCCATGCTCGGTTCAATGCCCAAGGCGCCGCCCTCCAGCAGTATACACAGGAGTTCTTGGTGACGCGAGCGGCCGTTCGGCTAAGTTTCTTGCGTCTTGCTTTTGATTCTTGAAATCTTCCGTGGGGCGCGCCAGCGCACCCACTAGGTGTAGCCCCCGAGTTCCGGGCCGGCTACTGAGCAGGCTGCTCGGAACATCAAGTTAGTTCCAAGTGTGTGACTCATTTTTCCCCTTTTGTTGCTTTTGTCGCAGGACTACCACAACGTTCGCGTGGCGGCCTATAACTCCCAGGTGTAGGAGCTAGCTAAACGGACCACCAACTTGACCAAGGGCCAGAGTAAGCACTCCATATTTTTCTCGCGGGGGCGCATCAGCACACCCGCTGGGTGTAGCCCCAGAGATTTGGGCCGACTACTGAGCAGTCGGTCGGATCTCCCGGCGACCACTTGTCTTCTTTGTTGATTGCTGATGTGTTTTCCTTTTTATCTTTGTATGGGCAGCCATCGACTTGCAGTAGCGCCTGGGCGAAGTCCATACCGAGTTGCGCACCAAGGAGGAGGAGCACAGTAGGGCGGTCCAGGAGTGCGACCGCTTGGTCAAGGAGTTGGCAGACTAGGCGGAGCGTCATAAGACGGAGCTCCAGAAGCTGAAGGAGGCGGAAGACTCCTTCACGGCCGAGTTCGAGACTCAATGCTCACACTCGGCCGAGAAGGAGAAAATCCTCTTCGATGGCTATGGCGCAATTGAGGACATGATCGATGGTAAGTCCCTTGCGCAAAATCTTCGAACGGCCGCTATATGCATCAGGACTCGGCTTCCGGCATCTAATTTTTGTTTTCCTTCTTGCGCAAAATTCTTCCCCAGCTATGTCGTCGCTGTGAGCCAGACCATCGAGGCGCGGCGCGAGTAGCGCAGGAGGGTTGGAGCGGAGATTCTGCCCAACATGCCTTGGAACCTCAACGAGTAGCTCCACGCCATCAGGACGCGTCTCCAGCCGGCCCACCGCATGCTCCATCGCCTTCAGCACGTCGGGCCCAGGTGCTGAACGCCCTCTGGCTGAACGTCCAAGTGTCGCGCACCCCCAATCGGATTGCCAACTGGCTGGAGGCAGCAATCGGCCGCTTCGAGGCTTGGAAGGGCGCTGCAGCTCGGGCGGATGCGCGGACAGCCTTGGAGTTCGTCAAGGCGTGGTACCCCGGCTTGAACCTGGACTAGCTAGCCAATTTCCGGGCTTAAGCCGGACCGGAGCTGGCGGCGGTGGACCGCGATCTTTCTCAGCGGGCGGCGGTGCTTGCCGAGTACGCTGATACTTCTGTCTTTGTCCCTGATTTGGATGAGCGGGGCGCCATGGTGCTGCCCGACAGGTTCGGGCTGAACCCGGATGATGAGGACGACTCGGAGGAGGAGATCGCCTCCAGCTTCGAGGGCAAAGATGAGGAGGTCGAGAGTGGTGAAGACGATGTACCAGAGGACGGAGCAGACGCCTAGCCTCAGCCTGATCGAGACTCAAGCAACAAGCCGTGTGCGACTGCTGTTGATGCTGACCAGACGGAGACTCTCCAGTTGGTCACTCCACCAGCCGACGCCGCTGACTCTACCAACCTGTCGGACCCGCCTACTGCTCCTTTGGCCTAGGTGGCCAGTTTTATCTTATCTTTTCCTGCGCTTGTAATCTTTTGAGTAAGTCTTGTTAAATTTACGCATTTCCACCCACTAGGGGTGTATTCAGACCTTGTTGAATTCTGGCTATGAGCCCCATTATGTAAATTAATCTAGCACAAGTGTGTGCTTTGACAGGGTCTATTTTGGCTTGGTTTCCTGGTCTAATTTGGCTTTTTTTCCTTTGCCGCTCCCCTTTGGCTACCGCCCTGCCAGCCGGACAACTGTTCTGTGGTCTGTGGCCGGGTCAGGGACTTAGCAGTTTTTTGGAAGACAAGTACTTTGGCCGCTTAGAATGTAACAAGTCAAAAATGAGAAGCCAGCCGGCCGGCTACATAGCAGCCGAACGGTAAAGGCAATGAGCCGACTTGGCCTATGCCAGCACATTTTTCCTTAGTCATTTTTCGCGTGGACACCATTTCCTGCCCTTAGCTCTCTCTAGCCGACCAGTCACTCTGCGAACTGCGACTTATGGCAAGAGAGGGCTCTAGATGTCGGCACATTACTTGTTTGACTGCAGGTAGTGTTCGCATAGGACAAGGCGGCGAGCCCCCGGGCCGATTAGTCGGACCCGGTGCAAGGGGAGGAATGAAAATAACTGATTCACAGGCAGAAACTTATCAAGCCCCATTATGTAAATTAATCTAGCACAAGTGTGTGCTTTGACAGGGTCTATTTTGGCTTGGTTTCCTGGTCTAATTTGGCTTTTTTTCCTTTGCCGCTCCCCTTTGGCTACCGCCCTGCCAGCCGGACAACTGTTCTGTGGTCTGTGGCCGGGTCAGGGACTTAGCAGTTTTTTGGAAGACAAGTACTTTGGCCGCTTAGAATGTAACAAGTCAAAAATGAGAAGCCAGCCGGCCGGCTACATAGCAGCCGAACGGTAAAGGCAATGAGCCGACTTGGCCTATGCCAGCACATTTTTCCTTAGTCATTTTTCGCGTGGACACCATTTCCTGCCCTTAGCTCTCTCTAGCCGACCAGTCACTCTGCGAACTGCGACTTATGGCAAGAGAGGGCTCTAGATGTCGGCACATTACTTGTTTGACTGCAGGTAGTGTTCGCATAGGACAAGGCGGCGAGCCCCCGGGCCGATTAGTCGGACCCGGTGCAAGGGGAGGAATGAAAATAACTGATTCACAGGCAGAAACTTATCATATAGATTAAAAGGGTAGCCCCCGAGTGCTCCTCAAGGGTCTCCATGTCTTAGCTCTTAATACAAAGGATAGCATGGTACATACTGTGTTAACTGTAAAATCTTCGAAGGAGATTTGCGTTCCATGGGCGCTCCGTCTCCTTGCCGAAATTGTCCCTCTTGCACGCCCTAGGCTTCTACGCGTCGATGAGGTAGTAGGAGTCGTTGCCCAAGGCTTTGCTGATGACAAAAGGGCCCTCCCACGAGGCCAAGAGCTTGTGCTGGCCGGATATTCGCTGGATCAGTTGGAGAACAAGGTCTCCCTCTCGGAAATATCAGGGCCTGACCTTTCGGCTATGGTAGCGGCGCAGGCCCTCTTGGTAGATGGTGGACTGGCTGAGTGCTAGCAGCCGGCCCTCTTCCAATAGGTCGACGTTGTCTTCTCGTGCTTCCTTTGCTTCCGCCTCCGTGTACATGGTGTCGCGAGGCGAGTAAAACTCGATGTTAGTTGGGATGACGACCTCGGCCCCATACACAAGGAAGAAAGGAGCGAAGCCGGTTGACTTGTTCGGCGTGGTCCGGAGACTCCAAAGGACAGCCAACAACTCATCGATCCAGCAGCCGGCCGAGCGCTCGAGTGACTCGACCAGTCGAGGCTTGATGCCAGACAAGATGAGGCCATTTTCTCGCTCGACTTGGCCGTTTGACTGCGGATGGGCAACGAACACTAAGTCCAGTCGGATGCCTGTGTCGCGCAGAAACGGGCCAAGGAGCCTTTGGCAAAGTTTGTGCCGTTGTCGGTGATGATGTTGTGTGGTATCCCTTACCGGACGTGTCAGGACCCCGATTCCAAGCCACATCGATCTAGCCGGTAACACCTCATATCACTTTGCGGCCTCACGCACGGTATTCCACGGGTGCCGCCTTACCATGGCCCGGGACCGTTTGCGCCTTTTGGCTCACATATATGATAAGGTCGCTAGCATCCATATGACAGAGAACCCGGGCAGACATGGCTAGTCGTGAACCCAACGCGGCACAGACCTATGGAGACAGGCATACATGAATCACATCGAGCATGTCGGTCATCAGCGAGTGATTCCGGGCTGTAGCACTGGGCTAACAGGACTCCGGGGAACCCGAGCTGTAGCAGGCTAGGCAGGACTCCTGAATTCACCGCGTGACATTTCCCCGAAGGGACAGACATAGGAACGAAGTGAAACACATGCCGGCCAGTCAAGTGTCCTAAATAGTAGTGCTAGGCTAGCAGGACTCCGGTGAACCGGGCTGTAGCGGACTACTATGGCTCGAGGAACACTAGACTACATTTCCCCATAAGAAAGGCTGCCAAGGACAAACAACTAGATTGTCGGATCCCACTCATACCGAGCATTTCAATCATACACACAATATGCCCGATATGAGCACATACAACATGGCATCACAACAAAACTCTACAACTCAAGTACTTTATTTAAAGGCTCCAGAGAGCCATACATAACAAGTTCATACAGATAGGGGTCACATGACCCGACACTCAGGTCATACAATCATACAAGCACAAGCGGAAGTAAATAGTCTTAGTACAAACACTAGAAAGAAAGAAGGCTTCTCGAAGCCTGTCTATCTACATAGGGCCCTCCATGGCCAGGATCACCACCTGGGTGGCTAGTCACTTGTCGACGTCAAGGTCTACGTAGAACCCATTGGAGGGGGCGGTGTTGTCGTCTGAAAACAGTAATTAAGCAAACATGAGTACAAAGGTACTCAGCAAGTCTTACATCAGAACCTAATATACATGCTCATTCTCAAGAAGGTGGTGGGGTTATTGCAGCAAGCCAGCTTTCACTGTTGGCTAAGCTATCCTACAGAACTCCACTAGTAAAATAGTTTTCGCACACGAGTCCACTACTCACCAACACAATACTCCACCGGGGATCCTCTCCCGTCATCCTACGTGAGGGCCATCCTCGGTACTCACACTTATCTTGAAACTTTTAATAGTATCCATTTAACTTGTCTATGAACTGTATAGGCAACCAAGTAGTCCTTTACCGCGGATGCGGCTATTCGAATAGTTTTATACCCTGCAGGGGTGTACTTCTTCATACACGCTTTCACCACTTACTGCCGTTTACACGACATGTACTCGGCAACCTTCAAGCGGAAGCCCAGCGAGGGTGTCGGCCATGGCCTACCTAAACACTTAAGTCTCTAGTCCAGGTTTATCGCCTATCTAGGTTCCATCCGCAGGGACTCCGGCCGAGGTTTCCACATACGGCCCCGAACAATGTGAACAGGGTCCCGAGACGCCAAACGGGCGTCCGGCATACCCGGCCACGGTGTATCTACTGCAACATAGCCCACCCCTAGGGTCAGCGCTACGCACGGCCACCAACACATAACCTACAAACACCAGAAACTATTTGCACCTCTTGGACAGAGTACTAGGGTGATTAAGAAGCCGAGAGGGTCCATTGGTTTCGGACCCAATGTACGGTAGTAACCGCATCTTAAATCACACATACAGATCTCAGTTCTTATGGACGGAATCAATGAAACAACCCACCATGTACTCCTACATGGCCTCTCATCGATACCTTTACCAAAACATGTTCAACACATCCCTCATATTACCGACATAATCATATCACTCTAGCCCATCACCCAGATGAACCAGACCTGACACTACTCTAAGCATAGCAGGCATAGCAAGGTAGGAATCACATACATGGCTCAATCAACTCCTACACATGCTAGTGGGTTTCATCTAGTTACTGTGGCAATGACAAGTCATGCAGAGGATAAGGGTTCAGCTACCGTACCACACAACAGTTTGAATCGCGTTGTCTTAATGCAGTAAACAAGAGCAGAAGCGGGAACATGGGTTGTATCGGAGTGATCAATGGGTTGCTTGCCTATTGTAGAGGTAGTAGGGTACTGCCCTTCAGACGGATACTCGGGGTTATCCTCAGAGGCAGAACCTACCACGAAAGACACACTGAACATAATCAACACATGGCAATATGCAACAATATGTTGCATGCTATGACATGGCAAGATGAAAGTGTTTTGGCCTAATGCAAGCTAAAACAGAAGGGTATGAACTCATTTGGATCAAAGATTCAAATATTAGCTCATTAAACATGGCCTTATTAGTGCATTACCTTATTCTGCTTAAACAGCAGGGTTAACTTGTTTTGTCATGCATGAAACCATTACAGATGGATAGATTGAATTTTTCTGATCATTTTTCATATATAAATCTTTGCATTTGGAGCTATGGTTGATTTTCTATGATTTTTAGGTGTTTTGACTATTTTCTGGAATTTCCTATTAAAGAATAAATCCAGTAATTGAGTTAATCCGTCAGCACTGCGTCACTCTGATGTCAATGGGTCAAAGGCACCAGCCCAGGTCAAAACTGACTGGTGGGCCCCTTCTGTCAGTCTCTCAGCTAACAAACAGAGTTAGTTAGTGTTTAGTTAGCACTAAACTGGGATAGTTAGGCTCTGGGCCCACATGTCAGTGAGAGAGGGTTAGTTAACAACGTCATTAACCTCTAACAGAGTGATTAGCTCTAATTTAAACTAATCTGAATTAGTTAGGAGCTGGCCCCACCTATCAGTGTCTCAGGCGGAGTCAAACTGGGGTCAAACCCCTGGTCAGCGGGGTTAATCCCGCCGGCGTTGAGCCGCCGGCGGGGCCGAGATGGCGGAGAGCTTCAGAAATCGGCCACAGGAGACCAATTCGACCGCGGTTTGGTCCTACGCGTAGCTGGGGCTCGCGCGCATCTAGTGGGGCAAGTGGGAGGAGCTGGGGTGGAGCGAGCTCGCCGGAGTCGAGCTCGTGGCGGCGGCAGGAGCTCGGCCGTTGGTGATTTTGCTGCTGCAGCAAGCTAGGGGGAAAACGGACGTGCTAGCGAGGCACTGCAAGGTGCGGGGAGTGCGTTAACCACCTGCGCTTGACCAAAAGGCCACCGGATTGACGCCGGCATCGAGCTCACGCGGCGGCGTGCTACGGTGAGCAAGGGGGCGGCGTCTACGGCGGGCAAACGAAGCAGAGAAGAGGGGGGGATCGGTAGAGGAGCTCACGGTGGTTGCAGGACGCGTCTCAGCGGGCTCGGGGGAGGTTGGACGTCGTCGGGGCGTTGCCGGCGATCTTGGCGGACCAAGGAAGAAGAAGGCGTCGGGGAGGCGCTTGGAGGTGTCCGGCGTTGCGTGAGTCGATGGGGAGGCATAGACGATGGAGGCGGAGCTCACGGGCACGTCAGGGAGGCGAGGGGGAGGCTCTGGTGGCAACTACGACGAACGGAAGCGAGGATCGCGCTCGGCCATCGCGGGAGAGGGTGAGGGAGACGAGGGGCAGAGAGGGGAGGAGTGTAGGGAGGTGTTGGGCGTCTCCGTGGCACTCGGATGGGGACGAGGAGGCAGCAGGAGGTGGAAGCAGGAGGTGGCCGCAGGAGCAGCGCCGGCGACACGCCTCTGCCTACTGGCAGAGGTGGGTGACAACTGGCACAGGCCAGGTGGGCCGGCTAGCATAGGTAAGGCCCAGGTGGGCTTCTCCCTCTCTCTCTTTTTCTGATTTGTTTTCTTTTTCTATTTAACTGCAACTGTTGGGCTTTATTAAAAATACTAAAACGTTTCCAAAAATCCTGAAAATAATTGTGGGCTCTGTTTAGAATATTTCCAACAGAAAACATTTATTTCCAGAATTATTTGAGCATTTACATTATTTTATAGCATTTAAATGCCCAAATTCAAATACTTATGATTTAATTCAATGACCTTCTGTTGACCCAGAAAATTGTGCACCAATTTTGCCAGAGGTTCTAACCCAAGACAAAGAGGGTGAACTTTTTAGAAGGGCATTTCAGGTTCATTGAAAATAATTTTAGTAAACCCTAGGTGTTTCTAGGGGGGTGTTGGGGGTTTCTTCCTACCCCATTTCAAATTTAAGAGGAATTTAAACATGATGCACACTCTAATGCTTGAACTAGCTAGGGTGTGACAACTCACCCCCACACAAAAGAATCTCGTCCCAAGATTTAGGATCCTCCGGGAAGAAGGTGGGGTACTCGAGTCGAAGACGATCCTCCCTTTCCCAAGTGGCTTCTTTCTCAGAATGGTGTGACCATTGAACCTTGAGAAACTTGATGTTATGGCGTCGAGTGGTATGCTCGGCTTGATCAAGGATACGAACGGGATATTCTCGATATGAGAGGTTATCTTGTAGATCAAGCGTTTCGTGGTCCACTCCACGGATAGGATCTGCGAAGCAACGCCTGAGTTGAGAAACGTGGAAGACATCGTGAACTCTGGAAAGATGCAAAGGTAGTTCCTATTGGTAGGCAACTTCTCCTCGTTTGGCGAGAATGCGAAAGGGTCCAATGTAACGAGGAGCCAATTTGCCTTTGATACCGAAACGATGGGTTCCCTTTAACAGAGTAACCCGAAGGTAAGCCTTCTCGTCGACTTCATAAGTCATAGGCTTATGTTTACGATCATATTGACTCTTTTGACGAGATTGGGCTGTTTTCAATTTCTCACGAATAACGCAAACCTGCTCTTCTGCTTCCTGAATCATATCCGGGCCAAAGAGTTGTCTTTCCCCGGTTTCTGACCAGTTAAGAGGCGTTCGACATTTTCGTCCATAGAGAACTTCGAAAGGAGCCTTGCCTAAGCTAGCTTGATAACTATTGTTATAAGCGAACTCCGCGAATGGAAGGCATTTCTCCCAACCCATTCCGAACAAGATGACAGAGGCTCGGACCATATCTTCCAGAATTTGATTAACTCGCTCTACTTGACCACTTGATTGAGGATAGAAGGCGGTGCTAAAAGAAAGACGAGTTCCCATAGCATTTTGGAAACTTTCCCAAAATCGAGAGGTGAAGAGGCTCCCACGGTCCGAGTTAATTTCCAATGGGACACCATGAAGAGACACTATTCGGGAGATGTATAAATCGGCTACCTGGCTATCGGTGATACTCTCACGAACAGGTAGAAAGTGGGCTACTTTGGATAGACGGTCGACCACGACGTAGATGGCATTATTCCCTCTCTTGGTCCTGGGAAACCCAGTGATGAAATCCATACTGATTTTATCCCATTTCCACTCGGGAATAGCCAAAGGTTGAAGGGTGCCAACAGGCATTGATGCTGTGCCTTAACACGACGACAAACGTCGCAATTAGCAATGTATTGCGCGATTTCTCTCTTCATCCTAGTCCACCAAAACCTCTGGCGTAGGTCTTGATACATTTTGGTACTACCGGGATGAATGGTGAGAGGGGATTCATGAGCTTCCTTAAGGATCAGCCGCCTCAGGTTTCGTGCCTTTGGAACCACTAGGCGATTACCAAAGTATACGACACCTTGATCATCAATGGAGAAACAATTCGCGACTCCTTTCTTAATGCTTCTCTTAATACATGAGATTCCCGGATCTACCTTCTGTGCCTTGATGATCTGATCCGTAAGGGTAGCTTTCGCCACCAGGGTGGATAGGAATCCTCGAGGAACAATGTGAAGATTAAGCTTACGAAATTCCTCATGGAGAAGTGGTTGACTTTGTTGTAACATCAGGTTGTTACAATAGGACTTACGACTTAGCGCCTCAGCCATGACATTGGCTTTGCCCAGGGTGTAATTTATTCCTAAGTCGTAATCCGAGATCAACTCGACCCAATTTCTTTGCCTGGGATTCAAATCTGGTTGGGTGAAGATATATTTCAAACTTTGGTGATCGGTGAAGATCTCGCAACGATTACCGAGGAGGTAATGTCGCCAGGTTTTAAGTGCATGGACTACAGCTGCAAGTTCTAGATCATGTGTGGGATAATTTTCCTCATGTGGGTGTAATTGCCATGAAGCATAGGCAATTACCTGACGATCCTGCATGAGTATGCAACCTAGTCCTTGTCGCGAGGCGTCGCAATAGATAACAAAGTCCTTGGAGAAATCTGGTGGTACCAGTACGGGAGCAGATGTCAGGCGTCTTTTCAGTTCCTGGAAGCTGAACTCGCACTGTGGAGTCCACTCGAACTTTTTATCTTTCTTGAGGAGTTCAGTTAGAGGTTTAGCAACCTTGGAGAAATTCTCAACAAAGCGGCGGCAATAGCTCGCTGAGCCAAGGAAGCTCCGAACTTGCTTGACCGTCTCAGGTGGAGTCCAATCAAGGACGGCTTGAACTCGCTCGGGATTGACAGCAATACCCTTACCAGAGATTACATGGCCTAGATAGGTCACTTCTGGCAACCAAAATTCACACTTGGAGAATTTGGCATAAAGGCGATGCTCTCGAAGTTTCATCAATACCATCCTTAGATGTTCGGCATGTTCCTCTTCATTCTTGGAGTAGATGAGTATGTCATCGAGGTATACTACGACGAATTTATCCAAATACTCCATGAAGACCGAGTTCAATAACCGGGAGAAGGTGGTTGGGGCATTGGTTAAACCGAAAGACATAATAGTGTACTCATATTGGCCATAACGAGTAACAAAGGCCGTTTTGGGAATGTCCCCGTTTCTGATTTTGATTTGATGGTAGCCCAACCTCAAATCCATCTTGGAAAATACTGAGGATCCAGCGAGCTGATCATATAGATCGTTGATCCTGGGAAGCGGGTATTTGTTCTTGATGGTGACCAAGTTGACAGGTCGGTAATCCACAACCATTCGATCCGTTCCATCCTTCTTCTTGACGAAGAGGACGGGGCAAGCCCAAGGAGAGGAACTAGGACGGATGAAACCCTTTTTTAAGGACTCATAGAGTTGGTTCATAAGCTCGGCTAGTTCTAAGGGTGCCATCTTGTAGGGTCTTCTGGAAATTGGAACGGTTCCTGGAACAAGGTCTATCACAAACTCAACATCCCTGTCAGGTGGAACACCTGGTAGTTCTTCTGGAAAGACATCTGGAAAGTCTCGGACTACCGGAACATCATCAAGGTCTGGAAGGGGGTTGGCATTTAGGGAGTAGAGCTGGTGCTTGGCCACTCGAGTTAAGACATTGACTGTCTTGCCCGATGGGTGAGTAAGTTGAACGGTTCTAGTGGCACAATCGATCTTAGCATAATGAGCTGACATCCATTCCATACCCAAGATGATATTTATGTCGGAGGACTTGAGAGCTATTAAGGATGCAAGGAAGACAAGTCTGTCGACAAGAACTTCGTTCCCATGGCTTACTCTAGAAGTTTGCCATCTAGAGCCAGGAGTTTGAATTTCCATGGTAGAGGGCATGTCACAGAATGTCGTGTTGTGCAATCGAGCATAGTTCTCGGATATGAATGAATGAGATGCTCCAGTATCGAAAAGAACAGATGTCGGATGGCAGTTAACAAGGAGCGTACCAACGACGATGTTGGGATCCTCATGAGCCTCCTCAGCTGAAACATAGTTGACATGGCCACGGGCAGTAGTGACCGGCTTGGCATAGAATGTCTTTCCCGCGGGCTTACCACGGCCAACGGACTTTCCAGTTTGAGTGGGGTTGTTGTTCTGGGGACACTCTCGGCTATAGTGACCCGGCTCTCCACACTTAAAGCATGTCACCACATTGGGGCGTGGAGCAGCGTTAGCAGTGGGGCCACCATAGGGCTTGGGCGGTGCGAATTGCTGGTTGGGACGAGGCACCTCAAAGGATGGCCTCGGGATGAACCTGGGTGGCAGTGCCATGCTTGGGATCCACACCCGGCGCTTCTGAGCTCCAGAGCCGGATGAAGAGCCAAAATCACGGGAGTGCTTGCATGAAGCGTCATAATCAGTCTGGCCTGTCTCAGCACTGATGGCTTTATTGACCAACTTCTGAAAGGAGGTGCACTCATGCAGACGAAGATCGCGGCGAAGCTCAGGGCTAAGTCCCTTGCGGAACCTTGCCTGCTTCTTAGCGTCAGTAAATACCTCTTCAGGGGCATAGCGTGCCAGATTCCCAAATTCACGACTATATGCATCCACAGTCAGTCTTCCTTGGGTGAAATTGCAGAACTCCTCCCTCTTGCGATCCATGAGACCTTCCGGAATGTGATGCTCACGGAAAGCCTCACTGAATTCAGCCCAAGTAGTGATTTGGCTGACCGGGCGCATAGCTTCAAAATTTTCCCACCAGAGGCTAGCAGGGCCTTCGAGATGGTAGGCAGCGTAAGTAACCTTGTCGGCTTCGGCTACGTTGGCAGAACGTAGCTTGTGGGTGATGCTGTGAAGCCAGTAATCCGCGTCGAGGGGCTCGACGGAATGGTTAAACTTTGGTGGGTACAGCTTGATAAAGTCATTGATTGACACCAAGTCATTTCGCGGATGGCGTGCAGTGTTCTGCTCAATCCGCTCCAGCAGGCGGTTAGTCTCACGCCTGTTTCTTTCCGCCTCCAGCATTACTTCGGCCAGAGAAGGCGGATGAGGCAGATTTTCACCCCTAGCTGCACTGGCTTCCCCCTGCTCTGGGGCAGCAGGGTTGCTGCGGGTGTTGACCATCCTAGGAGAAAACAAGACAACGGTTTAGATAAGGATGGCTCAACTTAGCAAGGAAGTGCAGAATGTAATGGATAACACGGAATGCAGAGATGTTCATCCGTATGTCATGGGTATATAAAACTGCCATATATATACCAACGGTCATACACATCATACATAGTTTAGTACAAGCCCAGGCTACAGTACAACTATGATGAAATATGTTACATCTCATCGGAGGCATTCCAAGCTCCTATACATTATTTGTCTACACCTCCAGAATTGATTACACGCCAAGTCATATTCCACAAGTCACGCAGGACAGTGGAGATACAACTATTACAATACTAGTGATACTACTACAAACTCAGACAGCTCCGTAGTAGTCCTCATAGAAGTCACCTCCATAGCCTGGAAGTTCAACGTGATCATCCGGGAACAGACGGTCCTGAGGAGCTTGTGGACCATAGGGGCTAGGATGAGGTCTTGGACCAACAAACGGTGGCCTGCGAGGACCATGGGGTGGGGTGATGCCCCCCACATCACGCCAATCCACCATGTCTGGCAGAGCAAATCTCACAGGATACAGATCCCTTGTATCCATACATCCAGCTTGCACCGCAGGTGCAAACCGAGTCAATGTGGCCCAATGATCAGCATGGGTATAGAAAAGCTCCAACCTCAAGGCCCGATTCTCTCGGTCCTTATCTTCGAGCATCTTGGCAGTGGTATGAGTTAATGAGTCCTCCTGAGTGGAGTCAGCATAGATAGCCTGAAGATACCCTTGCGCTCCTGGAAGTGAAGCTGGCATGTAACGGAAGTCGGTGTTCCGAAGCAGGCCAGTCCGGACTCGCGTGATGGTCATCATGGAATAGGCAGCATACTGCAAAGCCATCTCAACAGTAACCCCGAGTCCATAGGAATAGTGAAGGGGCTTGGTAGATCCAGGATAAGAAGGAAATATCCTGACGGTGCAGAAATATTGGCTTTGATTAAAGTCGCGGAACTGCTCTTCAACAGTGTATTCGGGATACCAACGGTAACCCGTCTCGATCATTACTCGGACTAACATAGCAGTATGACCGGGCATGTCGAGGCACCGGGTCAGGCGAACCACTTGGTTTTGAACACGGTTGGCCATCTGAAAGCACAACCACAAAGCAAAGACATTAGAATTTCTAGGGAAAATTGGACAGCATAACAGCTGTAAATGCTCAGAAAAAGATTTGAGACATCCACAACAGTCTACAATACCACTCAACAACATCATATCAAGGTTCTGATTCAATTAGGAACATACTAAAGATAGCACAAACTGAACTGGGAGTTGTAACAACAATCCTATAAGCTACTACGGATTAGTAACACGTGAACCTGATAGAAGAAGAGAGCCTAGTCCTTAACCCACGTTGAATGAGAAGAGAAAGACTCAGATCAGAGGGCATAGGGTAAAGGAGTAAAAGAGCCTTACATTCCCTCCCACAATCGATTCCCCTACATATAACTAAAGCATTTCTAGACTCGACATGGACCAGTTTGGCTCAACGAACCTACAGGCAGTCCGGCTCTGATGCCTACGCTGTCAGGACCCCGATTCCAAGCCACATCGATCTAGCCGGTAACACCTCATATCACTTTGCGGCCTCACGCACGGTATTCCACGGGTGCCGCCTTACCATTCCCCGGGACCGTTTGCGCCTTTTGGCTCACGTATATGATAGTGTCACTAGCATCCATATGACAGAGAACCCGGGCCGACATGGCTAGTCGTGAACCCAACGCGGCACAGACCTATGGAGACAGGCATACATGAATCACATCGAGCATGTCGGTCATCAGCGAGTGATTCCGGGCTATAGCACTGGGCTAACAGGACTCCGGGGAACCCGAGCTGTAGCAGGCTAGGCAGGACTCCGGAAATCACCGCGTGACATTTCCCTGAAGGGACAGACATAGGAACAAAGTGAAACACATGCCTGCCAGTCAAGTGTCCTGAACAGTAGTGCTAGGCTAGCAGGACTCCGGTGAACCGGGCTGTAGCGGACTACTATGGCTCGAGGAACACTAGAATACATTTCCCCATAACAAAGGCTGCCAAGGATAAAGAACTAGATTGTCGGATCCCACTCATACCGAGCATTTCAATCATACACACAATATGCCCGATATGAGTACATACAACATGGCATCACAACAAAACTCTACAACTCAAGTACTTTATTTAAAGGCTCCAGAGAGCCATATATAACAAGCTCATACAGATAGGGGTCACATGACCCGACACTCAAGTCCTACAATCATAAAAGCACAAGCGGAAGTAAATAGTCTGAGTACAGACACTAGAAAGAAAGAAGGCTTCTCGAAGCCTGTCTATCTACATAGGGCCCTCCATGGCCAGGATCACTACCTGGGTGGCTAGTCACTCGTCTACGTCAACGTCTACGTAGAACCCGTTGGAGGGGGCGGTGTTGTTGTCTGAAAACAGTAATTAAGCAAACATGAGTACAAAGGTACTCAGCAAGTCTTACATCAGAACCTAATATACATGCTCATTCTCAAGAAGGTGGTGGGGTTATTGCAGCAAGCCAGCTTTGACTCTTGGCTAAGCTATCGTACGGAACTCCAATAGTAAAATAGTTTTCGCACACGAGTCCACTACCCACCAACACAATACTCCACCGGGGATCCTCTCTCGTCATCCTACGTGAGGGCCATCCTCGGTACTCACACTTATCTTGAGACTTTTAATAGTATCCATTTAACTTGTCTATGAACTGTATAGGCAACCAACTAGTCCTTTACCGCGGACGCGGCTATTCGAATAGTTTTATACCCTGCAGGGGTGTACTTCTTCATACACGCTTTCACCACTTACTGCCGTTTACACGACATGTACTCGGTAACCTTCAAGCGGAAGCCCAGCGAGGGTGTCGGCCAAGGCCTACCTAAACACTTAAGTCTCTAGTCCAGGTTTATCGCCTATCCAGGTTCCATCCGCAGGGAGTCCGGCCGAGGTTTCCACATACGGCCCCGAACGATGTGAACAGGGTCCCGAGACGCCAAACGGGCGCCCGGCATACCCGGCCACGGTGTATCTACCGCAACATAGCCCACCCCTAGGGTCAGCGCTACGCATGGCCGCCAACACATAACCTACAAACACCAGAAACTATTTGCAACTCCTGGACAGAGTACTAGGGTGATTAAGAAGCCGAGAGGGTCCATTGGTTTCGGGCCCAATGTACGGTAGTAACTGCATCTTAAATCACACATACAGATCTCAGTTCTTATGGACGGCCTCAATGAAACAACCCACCATGTGCTCCTACATGGCCTCTCATCGATACCTTTACCAAAACATGTTCAACACATCCCTCATATTACCGACATAATCATATCACTCTAGCCCATCACCCAGATGAACCAGACCTGACACAACTCTAAGCATAGAAGGCATAGCAAGGTAGGAATCACATACATGGCTCAATCAACTCCTACACATGCTAGTGGGTTTCATCTAGTTACTGTGGCTTCTCCAAAATAAACGAAATATTGGAGGAAAATATTAAAATCAACTTTTTATTTTTATTCAGATTTATTGCTATTTTTTGCATAGGAAAAATACGTGTTTTTCAAAATTGCATATTAGGCCCAAATAAATGTTCACCTTGTCCGGCAGATTTTTAGAGGACGGGGAAAATTTATTTCTGGATTTTTGGAGTCCGTTTCGTATTTATTTTTCTTCAGCGGCGGAATTATTCTAAAAAAACAGCGCACCAACCTAACCGGGGCGTATCCGGCTAGGACATCGCCCGGCTGGCCCCTTTTAGAGGCGAGGCCGAGGCCCGAGCCAGCCCCAGCCTAGGCCGCCGCCCCGTCAGCCCTAGCCGCCACCGCCGCACCTCGATCCGCGCCGCCATTGCGCCATGATCCGCCGTCGCCGCGCCACTCACTAGCAATTGGTTCATCATAATTGGATCTCTTAAAAAGAATGGCAAGCCGATGAGGATCCATAGATCTTAGGTTCTCTGTTTAGTAATAAATAAACAACTATTCCAATCAAACAAGCAAACGAGCCAAGTAAGACATTAAAGCAACTGGAAAAAGGGCGAACGGAAAACAGGGCGAATAAAACGGCAAGGGTGAAGTGGGGGAGAGGAAAACGAGAGGCAAATGGCAAGTAATGTAATGAGGGAGATAAGGGTTTGTGATGGGTACTTGGTATGTTGACTTTTGCGTAGACTCCCCGGCAACGGCGCCAGAAATCCTTCTTGCTACCTCTTGAGCACTGCGTTGGTTTTCCCTTCAAGAGGAAAGGGTGATGCAGCAAAGTAGCGTAAGTATTTCCCTTCGTTTTTGAGAACCAAGGTATCAATCCAGTAGGAGGCCACGCACGAGTCCCTCGCACCTACACAAACAAATAAAATCCTCGCAACCAACTCAATAAAGGGGTTGTCAATCCCTTCAGGTCACATACAAAAGTGAGATCTGATAGATATGATAAGATAATATTTTTGATATTTTATGATAAAGATGCAAAGTAAAGAAAGCAATATAAACGGAAAAGGAAATAGCTTGTTGACGGAAGATTAATATGATAGAAAATAGACCCGGGGGCCATAAGTTTCACTAGTGGCTTCTCTCAAGAGCATAAGTATTACGGTGGTAAACATATTACTATTGAGCAATTAACAAAATTGAGCATAGTAATGAGAGTATCTAGGTATGATCATGTATATAGGCATCACGTCCGAGACAAGTAGACCGACTCCTGCCTGCATCTACTACTATTACTCCACACATCGACGGCTCTCCAGCATGCACCTAGAGTATTAAGTTCAAGAGAACATAGTAACGCTTTAAGCAAGATGACATGATGTAGTGGGATAAACTCATGCAATATGATATAAAACCCATCTGGGAGCTTGAATTACGTCACAGACATCCGTGAAAATTTGATCTTCGTTGGATTCGAGACTGCGGCGACCACTCCCGGTCACCTTGACGAACATGACCTAAATCTGTCGTCAGACCGCATCCAGGAGATAGCTCCTGTGACCACTCTGGCCTTAGAACCAGAGCACGCCGCGACATCCAAGGATTGGAGGTTCAAACCCACCTCGGAGGCCACAGATTCCCCGGTGTTGGAGCTGCACATGGACTTAACCTCACGCCATACTCGTGTCACCGGAACTCCGGACTCTTCTCCGGGTATAAGTTCTGAACCATGTGAGTCCGCGGATACCGAACTTGATCGCTTCTCGATCTTCGACTTCAGCGCCGCAGACATATTCCAGCGCTCGCCCTTTGGCAATGTACTGAACTCATTAAAGAACTTGTCCTTGGCAGGGGACTCACAGCCGAACTACGTATGGTTCAAACTAGAGGCTGATGATGGGGAATCTTGCTTCCCACCCGCCACCCACTTCCTAGCCACTGTCGAGGATTTAACTGACATGCTTGACTATGGCTCTGAAGACATCGCCAGTACAGACGACGACGCCGACAAGGAGCAAGGACAAAACCCGCCATTCACTAGATGACAGACAAGCACTTCTTTCTACGACGTATACATGGTGGACATGCCTGAAAAAAAATAACAACGATGACAAAGAGGATCAAGTTGAGTATAAACCTCCTGAGAGACAGCCCAAGCACCAGCTTCCTCGACGCCGCTCTAAGTCACGTCGTTCCAAAGACTGCAGTATGGGCACCAGAAAAAATAATACTCCAGATGATGTCGAAAATAATGAAGACCCCGTCAAGGTAACCTCCGAACATGGGTAACGGGAAAATGGGCAAGTTAGCCCTGATGAACAGGCCATACACGGAGAATCAGAGGACAGTAATTATCTTTCGCCCTCCGAGGAAGAGGAGAGCCTCGGCAACAAGGATTTCATCGTGCCTGAGGAACCTCTCGAGCAGCAGCGCTTCAAACGCTGGCTAATAGCCACTGCAAGGAGCCTGAAAAAGAAGCAGCTGCAGTTTCAAGCGGACCAAGATCTGCTCAATGATAGATGGATCGAAGTCCTGGATGCCGAAGAATATGGCCTTAGTGGCCTAGCCAAGAGCTACCTGAAGCGTAGATTGCTACCTCAGTTCGATGACGAGGTGCTGGAGCCCATACCATCATCGCACAATGCGGCAGGTTGACCACAACTTGGTCCGAATAAAGCGGCAACTCAAGCCGAACACCAGACCGCCCCACCTTGCCGTAAAGGCAAGAATAAAACAACTTGGGGTTGTACATACGTCCTTCGACAGGACTTGGACAGTAGAGAAGGACACGCAAGATCAATCTACGGATCACGAGGACATGCCTCTACACGCGACGATGGCTACCTATTCGGATGTGACAAACCCAGCCACGCCCGTGCCGAAAACCGCAAATTGACTCCATGGGAGGTATGTCGCAGTCTGGCCCAACATAGAGGCGCCGCACACCCTCTTTTCTTCATAGACGAAGTAATGGAGCATGAATTCCCAGACGGGTTCAAACCCATGAATATCGAATCATACGACGGAACAACGGATCCCACGGTATGGATCGAGGACTTCCTCCTCCATATCCAGATGGCCCGCAGAGATGACCTTCATGCCATCAAATACCTACCACCAAAAATCAAAGGACTAGCTCGGTACTAGTTAAACAGTCTGCCGGAAAATTCTATTAGCAGCTGGGAAGATTTGGAAGACGCCTTTCGCGACAACTTCCAAGGAACATATGTCCGGCCACCGGACGCCAATGACTTAAGTCACATTGTCCAGCAGCCCAGAGAGTCAGCCAGGAAGCTCTGGACTAGGTTCTTAGTTGAAAAGAACCAAATCATCAATTGTCCGAACGTGGACGCCCTTGCAGCCTTCAAACACAGCGCCCGAGATGAATGGCTTGCACGCCACCTTGATCAAGAAGGACCTAAATCCATGACAACCCTTACCACTCTAATGACTCGCTTTTGCACGGGAGAAGACAGTTGGCTCGCTTGTAGAAGCAACAACACCATCGACTCGGGCACTTCCAAAATCTGAGACGGCAATGGCAAGGCACGACGAAGCAAACACAATAGTGGCAATGATAATGAAAGATCACACGACACAGGGTCAACGCCGGATTCAGCAATCCCAAACCCGGTCAACGGAAAAAGCCATTCAAGGCGAACTGAGATGGATCATCCAACCTAGACAAGATATTGGACCGACCCTGCCACATTCACGGACACCCCGATAAACCAGCTAATCATACCAACAAAAGCTATTGGGTCTCCAAGAAGGCCGGCAAGCTCAACGCCGAACACAAGGGGAGGAGGCCGCCAGGCGATAGGGACAACGGAGAGGTTCACCAACCAAATACTAGGGGTCAGAAGCAATATGCCCCCGAGGATCAACCAATTCCAAAGTGGAAATAGTAGTTCGGCTTCCACCACCCACCTCATATACCCGCAAAAATTGTACCGCGCATACATCACTATGCACTTAAGATACCATGGGCATTGGCGGAAGCACAATACGGACAAACCTGCAAGCATTCCCATAACATTTTTTATCTACTTTAATTTTTTTTTCTTTATTATCTCTTAAAAACAGGTAATGCAAAGGACAAACATCTAAACTGACTCCATCGGAGTTCGGATCCGTACACTCACCTAAGGGGCTACTTCCATCAAGGATTCCCCTCGCCGAGGACAGGCGGCACAGACGTGCGACAGGAGGTCCAAAATAAACTTTTTGTAAACCACTCTTTATTTCGAGCCCGCAATATGCCCTTTTTCACCGCCTTTGATCCCGGGCATGTCAAATAGCCGGGGTTGAGGTCTTTTTATATATAAAGTAATCATTGCCATTCCACTCAAGTCCAAGTAAACATTATCCGAATTAATCATTTGTGTCTTTTCGCAAATGAATATGTCTCCTATGGTTGTTTCATAGATATACCTCGGCATAACTTGCCAAGGGCTCGGTATGGGAAGAACTGAGTTGCCAACAAAGTCCGAACAACTTTACAGCATACTTCGGCGTTGCGAGTCTGGCCTTATATGCATCAGCTCTGAATCATGTCTTGGGTCAATAGTTGGGTTGCCCGGCTCCTGTTCTTGTTACCTTACATTCAGCTCTATCGGCTTGGGTAGTAAAGGGAGAACTACTGCGATTGTGCTTCCGATTCATCTGGTCAAGCACCTCAGTAGAGAAAGCCGATAACCGACTGTCATGATGCTGCGAGAGCTGGTCAACCACTCGATGACATATCGGAATCTGTCGCGATTCCCTCCATATCACATGAAGGACCCTTTTTTCAGGTCATATATGTAACGCACCATATTGGAATAAGCCGTATGCATACTAGGGGCTATATCATAGCCCCCCCTATAAAACTCCTATGGCTAAGTGAAAGTGTTAACGCCCTATAGTCTGATTGCCTGCTTCGCCGCATTATCACCTCTTTCATGGACCAAGACCCCCGTACACCCCCGTACTTCCTACGAGGGGGCTGAAGCCGACGACTAGAAAACTTCCAGATTATATTAAAACGGCCGCACATGAGGAACACAAGCTTTCGAGCAAGATATAAAATATATTAACTATAAAATTGTCTTTTACAATTCTCATACACCTCACTCGAACAGTATGTCTTTCGAGAATTGACCCTCGATCAAGTGGGCGGCCTCTAGGATGTCTTCAAAGTAATGCTCCGGTTCGTAACGGTCCTTGCCCTTGGGTGGACTCTTCGCCGCAACATCGATGGCCTTCGTCTTGACTTGGGCAATGGCCATCCGTGCACCCTCAATGCACACCGACCGCTTCACAGCATCGATACGTGGAACCACATCAACAAGCCGCTGCACCAAGCCGAAGTAGCTATTTGGAACAGCCTTAGCTGGCCTCAACCGGATTATGACGTTCTTCATGGCTGCAACGGATATCCTATGAAGCTCGGAGGGCGCTTCGATGAGCCAAATTGTGACCAAAAAAGCTTCTCTGTTGCATACCCCTCTTGTGCCTGGTAAAACTGCGCCGTATCAAAGAACTCTTCGGCAAGTCTAAAAACTCATCCGGAGAACTCCACACGTGGTTGAGCTGAGCATAGTTCGAATCACCGAACTTAGTCTGTAGCAAAAAGGGCTTACCAGCCGCATTCTACCCAACTTGCTAGATCTCCTCACGGGCTGCTCTAGATTTAGACCGCGCTTCTCTCGCCTATTGTAAGGCCTTATCAAGTTCAGCCGTTTTGGCTTCATTCTCCTTCTCAAGAAGTTCACAGTGGCTAGCAGCATTTTTGGTTCGAGCGCCATTGTGGATATCTTCTCCTCGTCTTGGCGCCGAGCAGCTTGTTCGGCTTTTAACTCAGCCGATGCCTTTTCGGCAGCTGCATTACTAAATCGGGCCTGCTCCTTGTCCCGGGCCAGCTCCGCCCGAAGAATTCAACGGCGAAAGCACCATCTGCGGCCATGCATATTCCAGTATATAACTTTCAGCGTCATGCTTATATCACAAAAATGTATGTGAAGGGACTGCCCAGAATACATACCTTGCAACTCGTCAAGACGCATATTGATTAACGCAATGTCATCCCCGGCCACATCAAGCTTCCGCTGCAGCTCGGCAATATCCGTAGTCTAGGAAGTAGCCAGGGGGGAAGCATCCTGTGTTCAAGTTAATTAGATTAGTCCTTGAATATTTCTTCTTGATCCTCCATTCGCCTCCAATGGGAAGCCAACCCGAGTCTCAGGGGCTACTACCTATACACAGGTGCATCTTTGCAAATAAAATTGAAAACATTACATCACAAACCTCAAAGCCTCCTAGTAGGCTCATGAAGGCTTTATTAAATCCGCTCTTCACGGACAGAATCCTCTCAACAACCGTACCCATCAAGGTACGTTGTTCCCTCGAGACAGATGCTTTTCGCAGCATATCCCTCAATATATCCGGCGCCGACGGGTCTCCGGAAGCCGCTGTAGGAGCACGACCATCCTTTGAGGGAACCCGCTCACCCATCTCCAGAATCATTGTTGGCTGAAAACCGGACAGTCCGGGGCCTTCATTATCGGCCCTCAAATCCTGAACGATCGGAGGTCCACCTTCGAGTACTGCCTCTTTCATCCCCTACACAGCTTGTTGATCAAGAAAAACCCATCTTGATGACACTTCGGAGTCGTTCGACTTATTGGGCGAGGAGGTCGGGGGAGGTGTCTCGCTTTCCATCATCTCTGGGAGGAGATCTCCCAAAGAAGAGGATTGCCCAGAAAAACTCTGTGCCCAACTATAGAAATACACAGGCACATTACGTATCTCTTCGATAATAGGAAAGGCGCGGGACGCTATCAAAGCACCCCGGATTCACTTACGGTTTGGTTGAGGGCTTGTCCCCATGATGGAGCTATTCAACAGCGTCGCCTTCCAGTCCTGAGCCTCTGGACGGTGGCATGTTGCCCCTCTTAGGAGACCGCCCCTCCCAACCTTCGGAGGTGGCCCTTTTCCCCATAAATGGAGAAGGGATACTGGCCTCTCTTTCGCCTTTGTCTTCGGGCGAGGAAATGTCGATTTCTCCAGACTCAATATCTAATTTACCTCCAGAACAAAGGTCCTCCCGGGTCTTCTCACTCTCCACCTTGCTCTCCCCTGCCGGCGCCAGGTGCGGTATCGGTGCCAGCATCCTTATTAACACAGGGTATGCTGAGTCTTCCGGAAGAGGGGCCGGACACCTAATCCGTTCCGCTTTCTTTATTCAACCCTGGAAAAGGAAGGTTTTCTCAGGGTCTTACCACAGGATATCTGATTATGAGGTGTTCAACGGACGAGTACTTACTGGGGTGTCCGGATGGTTATAGTCTAGGCCTGTATCTTCGGTGATGTCCGGCCATTGTTTTCGTCTCCCGAAGAACCGTTTCCACATTCCTTCGTGCGTAGTGCCGAAGAAGTGCTGAAGAGTCGGTGGCCCTTCTAGGTGAAACTCCCATAGGCGGAGAGGCCGTTGCTAGCACGGCAGGGTCTGGCGGACTAGCATTACCTAAATAACATTGACAATATTGATATCCTTCTCAATGAGGCTTCGGATGCGACTTTGTAGAGTCTGCACCTCGTCAACTGATCCCCAGTCCAACCCCTTATTAATCCGCAATGCAAGCTGAATTGGGGGGCTGTATCGAATCGCAGGCACAGCTGCCCACTTGGAACCGTGGAGCTCAGTGATATAGAACCACTCCTGCTGCCATAAGTCAGAAGATTCTTTGAAAGATCCTTTTAGCCAGGTAGCGGAGGTAAGCTTTCTCACTAAGGCACCCCCGCACTCCGCCTGCTCCCCCTCTATCATTTGTGATTTCACATTGAAGGTCTTGAGCCACAAGCCGAAGTTTGTTGGAGTTCGGAGGAAGGCTTCGCACACGACGATAAACGTCGAGATGAGAAGAACGGGGTTCGAGGAGAGATCGTGAAAATCTAACTTGTAATAGAACATGAGCCCCCGGACGAAGGGATTGAGGGCGAACCCCAATCCTTGGAGGAAGTGGGAAATGAACATGACCCTCTCGCCAGATCTGGGGGTAGGGATAACCTGCCCCTCCGTGGGAAGCCGGTAGAGGATTTCTACGGTCAGGTATCTGGCCGCCCGAAGCTGCGTGATATCCTCCTCTGTGACCGAGGAAGCCACCCACCTGCCTTGATGGCTGGATCTGGACATGACTGAGGCTTACGGAGGGTGAACCCTGGGTGTTGGAGCTTGAGGTAGTAAGAGTCGAGGAAGAAGCAAGCGTGGAGAGGAAAGGCGGGTCTGTGCCCCTTTATACAGGCCGAGAATATCAAATGCCTCTTCCCGGGCCTTAAAATATGCCTATTCCCAAGGAGTTGTACCCTTTAGGACGGTTGGGTTAATCACGTCTCTATCAATAAAAGAATCCCTTAGTAAGGGTACACGATCTCTGCTTGGATAAGACATGTCAATGACAATCGCGTTTTGGAACGTGAGGCCACAGGCGAAACAACGGTTCGAAATAATGACCGGACTAACATGATGTCATGTGGGAAAAAGTTGCCAGGGGATTGGACTTGTATATTATTACGCCCTCTCTGGAAATATATGCTGCTCATGCTGCCAAGCCGAATTCGATCGTCCGAAGACCATTGTGGAGTATCCGGAAAGAAGGGAACCCGCCTTGCAATGCCGAAGACAAATCTGCATGTCGGACTCCTCGTCATTGAAGCCAGGTTCAGGGGCTACTAAGGGAGTCCTGGACTAAGGGGTCCTCGGGCGTCCGGCCTGTTGGCCATGGGCCAGACTGACGGGCCATGAAGATACGAAGACCGAAGACTGCACTCGTGTCCAGATACTCTCCTTGGCGTGGAAGGCAAGCTTGGCGACCAAATATGTAGATTCCTTTCTTTGTAACCGACCTTGTGTAACCCTAGATCCTCCTAGTGTCTATATAAACCGGAGGACTTAGTCCGAAAATAGAGATACTCATTACCATAGTCATACAGGTTATACTTCTAGGGTTTAGCCATTACGATCTCATGGTAGATCAACTCTTGTAATACTCATATCCATCAAGATCAATCAAGCAGGAAGTAGGGTATTACCTCCATAGAGAGGGCCCGAACCTGGGTAAACATCGTCTCCCTGTCTCCTGTTACCATCGACCTTAGACGCACAGTTCGGGACCCCCTACCCGAGATCCGCCGGTTTTGACACCGACAACGGGTGTGTTGAACGTGGCCGTGCAAGACGTCCATGCTCGGCTCAATGCCCAAGGCACTGCCCTCCAGCAGCATACACAGGAGTTCTTGGCGACGTGAGCGGCCGTTCAGCTAAGTTTCTTGTGTCTTGCTTTTTATTCTTGTAATCCTCCGTGGGGCGCGAGAGCGCACCCACTAGGTGTAGCCCCTGAGTTTTGGGCCGGCTGCTGAGCAGGCTGCTCGGAACTTCAAGTTAGTTCCAAGTGCGTGACTCGTTTTTCCCCTTTTGTTGCTTTTGTCGCAGGACTACCACAACGTCCGCGTGGCGGCCTATAACTCCCAGGTCTAGGAGCTAGCTAAGCGGACCACCAACTTGACCAAGAGCCGGAGTAAGCACTCCGTCTTTTTTCTCGCGGGGGCGCATCAGCGCACCCGCTGGGTGTAGCCCCAGAGATTTGGGCCGACTGCTGAGTAGTCGGTCGGATCTCTCGGCGACCACTTGTCTTCTTTGTTGATTGCTGATGTGTATTCCTTTTTATCTTTGCAGGGGCAGCCGCCAACATGCAACATGCAGCAGCCGCCAACATGCAACATGCAGCAGAACCAAGGAGGACGAGCGCAATAGGGCGGTCCAGGAGTGCGACCGCTTGGCCAAGAAGCTGGCGGACTAGGCGGAGCATCATAAGACGGAGCTCCAGAAGCTGAAGGAGGCGGAAGACTCCTTCACGGCCGAGTTCGAGACTCAACACTCACACTGGGCTGAGAAGGAGAGAATCCTCTCCGACGGCTATGGTGCAATTGAGGACATGATCGATGGTAAGTCCCTTTTTTCCTTCGAACGGCCACCATATGCATCAGGACTCGGCTTCTGGCTTCTAATTTTTGTTTTCCTTCTTGCGCAAAATTCTTCCCCGGCTATGTCATCGTTGTGAGCCAGACCATCGAGGCGTGGTGCAATCAGCGCAGGAGGGTTGGAGTGGAGATTCTGCCCAACGTGCCTTGGAACCTCAACGAGTAGCTCCACGCCGTCAGGACGCGTCTCCAGCCATCCCACCGCATGCTCCATCGCCTTCAGCACGTCGGGCACAGGTGCTGACCGCCCTCTGGCTGAACGTCCAAGTGTCACGCACCCCCAATCGGAATGCCGACTGGCTGGAGGCAGCAGGCGGCCGCTTCAAGGTTTGGAAAGGCGTTGCAGCTCGGGCGGGTGCGCGGACAGCCATGGAGTTCATCAAGGCGTGGAACCCCGGCTTGAACCTGGACTAGCTAGCCACTTTCTGGGCTGAAGCCGGACCGGAGCTGGCAGCGGTGGACTGCGATCTTTCTCAGCGGGCGGCGGCGCTTGCCTAGTACGCCGACACTTCTGTCTTTGTCCCTGATTTGGATGAGCGGGGCACCGTGGTGCTGCCCGACAGGTTCGGGCTGAACCCGGATGATGAGGACGACTCGGCGGAGGAGATCGCCTCCAGCGTTGAGGGCAAAGATGAGGAGGTCGAGAGTGGCGAAGACGACGTGCCAGAGGACAGAGCAAACGCCTAGCCTCAGCCCGATCGAGACTGAAGCAACGAGCCGTGTGCGGCTACTGCTGATGCTGACCACGCGGAGACTCTCCAGTTGGCCACTCCACCAGCCGACGCCCCTGACTCCACCAACCTGTCGGACCCGCCTACTGCTCCTCTGGCCTAGGTGGCTAGTTTTATCTTATCTTTTCCTGCGCTTGTAATCTTTTGAACAAGTCTTGTTAAATTTACGTAGCTCCACCCACTAGGTGTGTATTCAGACCTTGTTGAATTCTGGCTATGAGCCCCATTATGTAAATTAATCTCGCACAAGTGTGTGCTTTGACAGGGTCTATTTTGGCTTGGTTTCCTGGTCTAATTTGGCTTATTTTTCCTTTGCCGCTCCCCTTTGGCTACGCCCTGCCAGCCGGACAGCCGCTCTGTGGTCTGTGGCTGGGTCAGGGACTTAGAACTTTTTTGGAAGACAAGTACTTTGGCCGCTTAGAACGTAACAAGTCAAAAATGAGAAGCCGGCCGGCCGGCTACATAGCAGCCGAACGGTAAAGGCAAGGAGCCGACTTGGCCTATGCCAGCACATTTTTCGTTAGTCATTTTCCTCGTTGACACCATTTCCTGCCCTTAGCTCTGGCTAGCCGACTAGTCACTCTACGAACTGTGACTTAAGGCAAGAGAGGGCTCTAGATGTCGGCACATTACTTGTCTGACTGCAGGTAGTGTTGGCATAGGACAAGGTGGCAAGCCCCCGGGCCAACTAGTCGGACCCGGTGCAAGGGGAGGAATGAAAGTAACTGATTCACCGGCAGAAACTTATCATATAGATAAAAAGGGTAGCCCCCGAGTTCTCCTCAAGGGTCTCGATGTCTTAGCTCTTAATACAAAGGATAGCAAGGTACATACTGCGTTAACTGTATAATCTCCGAAGGAGATTTGCGTTCCATGGGCGCTCCGTCTCCGTGTACATGGTGTCGCGAGGCGAGTAAAACTCGATGTTAGTTGGGATGACGACCTCGGCCCCATACACAAGGAAGAAAGGAGCGAAGCCGGTTGACTTGTTCGGCGTGGTCTGGAGACTCCAAAGGACAGCCGACAACTCATCGATCCAGCAGCCAACCGAGCGCTCGAGTGACTCGACCAGTCGGGGCTTGATGCCAGACAAGATGAGGCCATTTGCTCGCTCGACTTGGCCGTTTGACTGCGGATGGGCAACGGACGCTAAGTACAGTCGGATGCCCTGTGTCGCACAGAAACGGGCCAAGGCGCCTTTGGCAAAGTTTGTGCCGTTGTCGGTGATGATGTTGTGCGGTATCCCATACCGGACGGTGATATCTGCGATAAAGGTCACATCAGTCGGACAATTCAGTTTCTTGATTGGCATCGCTTCAATCCACTTGGTGAATTTGTCCACGGCGACCAGCAGATGGGTTATGCTTCGGTGTGCTGTCTTGAATGGGCCCACCATGTCCAGCCCCCAGACGATGAAAGGCCAAGTGATGGGGATGGTTTTGAGTGCAGAAGCCGGTAGGTGTTGCTTGGAGCTGAAGCTCGGCATCCGTTGCACTTCTTGACCTAGTCTTTGGCGTCATCCAAAGCAGTCGGCCAGAAGAAACCATGGCAGAAAGCTTTGGTGACAAGGGATCTGGAGGCCGCGTGGTGGCCACACTTGCCTTGATGAATGTCGCTGAGGATTGCTTTGCCATTATGTGGCTTGACGCAACATTGCAAAACGCCAGTCACGCTGTGCCTGACAAGCTCTTTGTTTACTATTGTGTATGTTGCTGCTCGACGTTGCACTTGCCGAGCAAGGATCTCATCGGCTGGTAGCTCGCGGCTCACCAGGAAGTTGAGGATGGGCTGCACCCATGATGGTGCTTCGACCACAGTCCTCACCTCCATTGGTATGAGGGCGGTTGGGTTGGGAGGCGGCGGGTTGGAGTCGGCCGCCGCTTGCTGTGTCGTTGAAGTCCCTAGGCCGACTGCTGCAGCCCCCGGGCCGGGTTCTTGAATTCCTAGGCCGGGTGCAACTGCTGCAGTTCCCGTGCTGCCTGTCAAAGTCCCCGGGCCGACTGCCTCAGCGCCCGGGCCGGGTGCGACTGCAGCAGTCCCCGAGCCGCCTGCCGAATTCCCCGGGCCGGCTACTGTAGCCCCCGAGTCGGATCTGACTATTCCGGGAGCAGTTGGTATGAAGATGGATTCTGATTCCGGCAAAGGCTTGATAGACGGCTTGCGGAGGCACTAGAGGGAGATGCCGGCTGGTATTGCTTGGCGGGTGGAGCCCATCTATGCCAGGGCATTGGCTTGCTCATTGTCGGCTCGTGGCACATGAAGGAACTCGCTGTTTCAATTTGGAATGTTATACGTAGGTCATTCATGCATATCATATTTTATTTACATTTCGTTTTGCGATCCTCGAAAATTCTAAGCAACTCAAGGACCCTGGGAGAGAGTTGGGGATTTCACTGTTTACATATTTGAATTTTATCAAATATCGAAACGAGGATCAGTTGTTTTATTATTTTTCTCTCCGAAAATATTTCATATTAAAATATATGAGAGGAGATAATTTGACTTGTCCAAAATAAACAAAATATTGGAGGAAAACTATTAAAATCAACTTTTTATTTTTATTCAGATTTTATTGCTAATTTTTTGCATAGGAAAAATATACGTTTTTCAAAATTGCATATTAGGCCCAAATAAATGTTCACCTTGTCCTAACTCCGAACTCAGGAGGACTTGTCCATAACCATGGAGGTCACACTCACCATGGAGGGAGTTCTCACAACCACAGTGTCCCCAAGAATGGAAAAGAGAATGGAGTAGGTAGTAATCAGAACCGCTCTAACCCAGCCACACCCGCCAAGAAGGACGTAAGTCACATTACTTGTTTCAAGTGCGGGAAGACTGGACATTACGCCACTGCCTGAAGCGAAGAATGGAAATGGCAATGGAAGCGCTAGGAAGAAGCCCAACCCTTTCCACAGGGGACAAGTGAACCACGTGAACGTGGAGGAGTTTGAGGAGCAGCCTGATGTCATTATCGGTAAGTTTTTGGTTAAGTCGTTTACTGAAATCGTTCTTTTTGATACTGGTGCATCACATTCATACATATCAAGGGGATTCGTGGATAAGTATAAACTGCCCACTAAAGTTCTTAGGACACCTATGCTAGTAACCTCACCCGGAGTTGAGTATATGGCAAGCAGTGGATGTTTTCAGATGCCATTATCCATTGGAAGCCATGTTTTCCCCTTAGACCAGATAATTTTGGAGTCACAAGGATTGGATGTGATACTAGGAATGGATTGGCTATTGATGTATGGGGGAATCATCGATTGCGCGAGTAAGTCAATTTTGCTCAGCACCCCGGAGGGAAAAAGGATCAAGTATGTATCTAGGCATGCACCTAGGAGGACCCAAGTAAATACCCTCATGGGAGTTATTAAGGAGGAAGTGCCTGTAGTGAAGGATTACCCAGATGTTTTTCCAGAGGAGTACCAGGCATGCCACCAGATCGAGACATCAAGTTTTTGATAGAGCTATTGCGAGGTACCGGACCAATATCAAAGAGACCCTACCGAATGCCGGCAAACGAACTAGATGAGATCAAGAAGCAGATTAAGGAGTTGTTGGAGAAAGGTTACATCCGACGAAGTTCATCACCATGGGGAGCCCTAGTGCTTTTGGTGGAGAAGAAGGATAAGTCTCTAAGAATGGTTGTAGATTATCGTGCGTTTAATGAAGTGACGATTAAGAACAAGTACCCCCTGCCGATGATCAATAATCTATTTGACCAGTTGACAGGAGCTAAAGTATTTTTGAAGATCGATCTGCGATCAGGATATCACCAGCTGATGATTCGAGAGAAGGATATACCTAAGACAGCTTTCACCACAAGGTACGGGTTGTATGAGTATACAGTCATGTCTTTTGGATTTACTAACGCCCCTGCCTATTTCATGAGTATGATCAACAAGGTGTTTATGGAGTTCTTGGATAAGTTTGTTGTGGTGTTTATTGATGATATCTTGGTATACTCGAAGAGTGAAGAGGAGCACAAGGAAAATTTACGTTTAGTTCTCAAGAAGCTCTGGGAACATCATTTGTATGCCAAGTTCAGCAAATATGAGTTTTGGTTGAAGGAAGTTGGATTTCTTGGACATGTTATATCAGGAGAGGGTATACCAGTGGACCCAACCCACGTTCAGTCAGTAACAGAGTGGTTGGCACCCACCTCAGTTGGAAAGATCCACCGTTTTCTTGGACTCGCGGGATATTATCGGAGATTTATTGAAAATTTCTCTAAGATTGCGAAGCCTATGACGAAGTTGTTGAGGAAGGATACCAAATTCCATTGGACTGAAGAATGTGAAGCAAGTTTCCAGAAGCTGAAGAAATGTTTGACTACAGCCCAGTGCTGATTCTGCTGGATATATGCAAGGACTTCCAAGTGTATTGCGATGCTTCTCGCTTAGGACTTGGAGGAGTACTGATGCAGGACGGAAGAGTTGTTCCGTATGCCTCACGACAACTGAAACTGCATGAGTTAAATTATGCCACGCGTGATTTGGAGTTAGCAACTGTGGTGCACGCGCTCAAGACTTGGAGACACTTTCTCATCGGAAACTGTTGCGATGTATACATGGATCACAAGAGTTTGAAGTACATCTTCACACAGAAGGAGCTTAACCTCAGGCATAGGAGATGGTTGGAGCTCATAAAGGATTATGATATGAAGCTGCATTATCATCCAAGAAAGGCCAATGTCGTAGCAGATGCTTTGAGCCGTAAGAGTTACGTTAACAGCCTCGTAAGCGGAGGGATGCCAAAGGAGTTAGCCGAGGATCTTAGGGGACTCCGATTGGAAATAATTCCTCAAGGGTTTTTGGCAACATTGGAGGTTAAAGCAACACTATTGGAAAAGATTCGAGAGGCTCAGAAGGATGACAAAGAGATCGCTGAGATAAAGGAGAAAATGTGTGAAGGCAAATCCAAAGGTTTTCGTGAGGACGAGGACGACACCTTGTGGTTTGAGGACCGTATTTATGTGCCCAATAATGCAGAGATCAGAAAATTGATACCGTGGGAAGCTCATGACTCGCCATACTCGATACACCCCGGAAACACTAAGATGTATTTGGATTTGAAGGAGCGTTTCTGGTGGACTGGTGTGAAGAAGGATATTGCCGAGTATGTAGCCGTATGTGATGTATGTCAGAGAGTGAAAGCAGAGCATCAAAAGCCAGCAGGATTGCTACAGCCTATGCCGATACCCGAATGGAAGTGGGATAAGCTTGGCATGGATTTTATCACCGGATTGCCCAGGACCAAATAAGGATATGATTCTATAAGGGTAGTAGTTGATCACTTGACCAAAGTGGCTCACTTTATCCCCGTAAAAACTACGTATACAAGTGCGAAGTTGGCCAAGATATACATGACCAGGATCATATGTCTGCATGGAGTTCCGAGGACCATCGTATCAGATAGAGGAACACAGTTTACCTCAAAGTTTTGGCATCAGTTGCACCAGACCTTGGGTACCAGACTGGAGTTCAGTACAACTTTTCACCCGCAGACAGATGGACATACTGAGAGAGTGAATCAGATTCTAGAGGACATGTTGAGAGCTTGTGCGCTAGATTATGGATCTAGTTGGGATGACAACCTTCCCTACGCAGAATTCTCATACAACAACAGTTACCAGGCCAGTTTGAAGATGGCACCGTTCGAAGCATTGTATGGGAGAAGATGCCGAACACCGTTGATGTGGGATGAAGTTGGAGACCGCCAGTTGTTTGGACCATATTTGATTAAGAAATCAGAAGAGAAGGTTAAAATAATTCGAGATAGACTGAAGGTAGCTCAGTCCCACCAGAAGAGTTAGGCAGATTCAAAACGCAAGGAGGTAGTCTATGAAATCGGAGACATAATGTATCTGCGAGTGTCACCTCTTCGAGGAGTTAAACATTTTGGAGTTAAGGGGAAATTAGCCCCAAGATTTGTGGGACCGTACCGTGTTTTGGAACGCATGGAAGAAGTTGCCTACAAGTTGGAGTTACCCAAAGGACTGTCAGGAGTACATGATGTGTTTCATGTTTCCCAGTTGAAGAAGTGTCATGCAAAGATGGCCGAGATTCCTCTGAGAAATACAGTGCCCCTGGAAGCAATTCAGTTGGACAGTGATTTGACGTATGAGGAGAAGCCTGTCAAGATTTTAGAGTTTGCCAGCCGAGTTACTCGCAGCAAGGTTATCAAATTTTGCAAAGTTCAGTGGAGCCACCATATCGAGGATGAAGCCACCTGGTAACGAGAGGATAACCTTTGCAAAGACCACCCACACCTATTTTCTAGCCAACCTGAATCTCGAGGGCGAGATTAATCTTAAGCGGGGTAGGTTTCTAACATCCCAAATTTTCAATTTGGAATGTTATACGTAGGTCATTCATGCATGTCATATTTTATTTACATTTCGTTTCATGATCGTCGAAAATTTGCGGTTTACATATTTGAATTTTATCAAATATCGAAACAAGGATCAGTTGTTTTATTATTTTTCTCTCCGAAAATATTTCATAGTAAAATATATGAGAGGAGATAATATGACTTCTCCAAAATAAACGAAATATTGGAGGAAAAATATTAAAATCAACTTTTTATTTTTACTCGGATTTTACTGCTATTTTTTGCATAGGAAAAATATGTGTTTTTCAAAATTGCATATCAGGCCCAAATAAATGTTCACCTTGTCCGGCTGATTTTTAGAGGATGGGGAAAATTTATTTTTGGATTTTTGGAGTCCGTTTAGTATTTCTTGTTTTTTCAGCGTCGGAATTCTTTAAAAAAAAACAGTGCACCGACCTAACCGGGGCGTATCCAGCTAGGACACCGCCCGGCTGGCCCCTTTAAGAGGCGAGGCCGAGGCCCGAGCCAGCCCCAGCCCAGGCTGCTGCCCCATCAGCCCTAGCCGCCGCCGCCGCGCCTCGATCCGCGCCGCCGACGCACCACGATCCGCCGCCGCCCGCCCGCCCGCCGCTGACTCACCGCCGGAGTGCGCCACCGCTGCTGACCCGTTCCACGAGGTAGCCACTGGTTTTAAAAAAACGATCGGTTTTATTTCGTAAACCCTAGTTTCGGTTTTTTAATTAGATCGGTTTAGATCAGTTTTTTTTGGTTTAGTTTTAGCGGACGTTCATTTTAATGAACGGTTTTTGCCCGTCAGTCGCAGACAACGAACGTTCATTCGTTAGCCTGTTCGTCAGATTTTCTTTTTCTCGGATTTTTCACGATTATTTTCGATCGTGATTTCTGATCCGATTTTTGTTTTAGTCTATCTTTTCGCTCGTTTATCGGAATCAGGCGATTCAAGCGCCTAGATCTTCGTCTCGAAGCCCTCTTTCTGTTTAACCAACTTGAACAAGATTTTGGTACTGTAAAATTTGACTTCAGTCCAGATTAGTAATCGGATCTTGTTTCTTTTGCAGTTTGTGTTTCGTTGCTCCGTTTGATTCGATTCTTTCTGCAAACCAGAGTTCTTAAGTTGAACTTTCTGGTTAGTTCTTCTTATTAGAGTTTTACCCGTGCATCTTTGTTTGGTTGCTTATGTATGCTATTGTTTGTTGTGATAGAACATCCGGAGTGCAAAGCGTGCTACTACGAGTCTCTAGGTTTCACGGATCATCAGCAAGGCAAGTAACACTTTGATCATACCCTTTATTACCCAGTTTTTATGCATTAGTTCCAAACCTCAAACCCTGCATGATTAGGATGTGATTCACTTGTGGGTTTGGGAAGTAGATGATGAGGTAGAACCTATTACCTGTTTTATTATCAGACCCTCGGGAGTTACCTCTGTAGGGTTTCGTAGTAATTTCAAAAAAATTCCTATGCACACGCAAGATCATGGTGACGCATAGCAACGAGAGGGGAGAGTGTGATCTAGGTACCCTTGTAGATCGACAACGGAAGCGTTTCGTTGATGTAGTCGTACGTCTCCACGGCCCGACCGATCAAGCACCGAAACTACGGCACCTCCGAGTTCTAGCACACGTTCAGCTCGATGACGATCCCCGGACTCCGATCCAACAAAGTGTCGGGGAAGAGTTCCGTCAGCACGACGGCGTGGTGATGCTCTTGATGCACTAACGTCGCAGGGCTTCGCCTAAGCACCGCTACAATATTATCGAGGACTATGGTGGAAGGGGGCGCCGCACACGGCTAAGAATATGATCACGTGGATCAACATGTGTCAAGGGGTGCCCCCTGCCCCGTATATAAAGGAGCAAGGGGAGGAGGCCGGCCGGCCCTATTGGCGCGCCAAGAAGGAGAGGGAAAGGGGGGGCGCCGCCCCCCCTCTCCTAGTCCAATTCGGACCAGGGGGGAGGAGGCGCGCGGCTTGGCTGCCCCTCTCTCTTTCCACTAAGGCCCATATGGCCCATTACTTCTCCCGGGGGGGTTCCGGTAACCCTCCGGCTCTCCGGTTTTGTCCGAAATCACCCGGAACACTTCCGGTATCCGAATATAGCCGTCCAATATATCAATCTTTATGTCTCGACCATTTCGAGACTCCTCGTCATGTCCGTGATCACATCCGGGACTCCAAACTAACTTCGGTACATCAAAACTCATAAACTCATAATATAACTATCATCGAAACCTTAAGCGTGCGGACCCTACGGGTTCGAGAACAATGTAGACATGACCGAGACACGTCTCCGGTCAATAACCAATAGCGGAACCTAGATGCTCATATTGGCTCCTACATATTCTACGAAGATCTTTATCGGTCAGACCGCATAACAACATACTCATCGGTATGTTACTTGCCCGAGATTCGATCATCGGTATCTCAATACCTAGTTCAATCTCGTTACCGGCAAGTCTCTTTACTCGTTCCATAATACATCATCTCGCAACTAACTCATTAGTTGCAATGCTTGCAAGGCTTATGTGATGTGCATTACCGAGAGGGCCCAGAGATACCTCTCCGACAATCGGAGTGACAAATCCTAATCTCGAAATACGCCAACCCAACATACCTTTGGAGACACCTGTAGAGTACCTTTATAATCACCCATTTACATTGTGACGTTTGGTAGCACACAAAGTGTTCCTCCGGCAAACGGGAGTTGCATAATCTCATAGTCATAGGAACATGTATAAGTTATGAAGAAAGCAATAGCAACATACTGAACGATCGGGTGCTAAGCTAATGGAATGGGTCATGTCAATCAGATCATTCACCTAATGATGTGATCCCGTTAATCAAATAACAACTCTTTGTTCATGGTTAGGAAACATAACCATCTTTGATTAACGAGCTAGTCAAGTAGAGGCATACTAGTGACACTCCGTTTGTCTATGTATTCACACATGTATTATGTTTCCGGTTAATACAATTCTAGCATGAATAATAAACATTTATCATGATATAAGGAAATAAATAATAACTTTATTATTGCCTCTAGGGCATATTTCCTTCAGTCTCCCACTTGCACTAGAGTCAATAATATAGTTCACATCACCATGTGATTTAACACTAATAGTTCACATCTTTATGTGATTAGTTCACATCTTCATGTGACCAACACCCAAAGGGTTTACTAGATTCAGTAATCTAGTTCACATCGCTATGCGATTAACACCCAAAGAGTACTAAGGTGTGATCATGTTTTGCTTGTGAGAGAATTTTAGTCAACGGGTCTGCCACATTCAGATCCGTATGTATTTTGCAAATTTCTATGTCAACAATGCTCTGCACAGAGCTACTCTAGCTAGTTTCTCCCACTTTCAATATGTATCCAGATTGAGACTTAGAGTCATCTGGATTAGTGTCAAAACTTGCATCGACGTAACCCTTTACGACGAACCTTTTTGTCACCTCCATAATCGAGAAACATATCCTTATTCCACTAAGGATAATTTTGACCGCTGTCCAATGATATACTCCTAGATCACTATTGTACTACCTTGGCAAAATCAGTGTAGGGTATACAATAGATCTGGTACATAGCATGGCATACTTTATAGAACCTATGGCTGAGGCATAGGGAATGACTTTCGTTCTCTTTCTATCTTCTGTCGTGGTCGGGTTTTGAGTCTTACTCAATTTCACACCTTGTAACATAGACAAGAACTCTTTCTTTGACTGTTCTATTTTGAACTACTTCAAAATCTTGTCAAGGTATGTACTCATTGAAAAAAACTTATCAAGCATCTTGATTTATCTCTATAGATCTTGATGTTCAATATGTCAGCAGCTTCACCGAGGTCTTTCTTTGGAAAATTCATTTCAAACACTCCTTTATGCTTTGCAGAATAATTCTACATTATTTCCGATCAACAATATGTCATTCACATATACTTATCAGAAATGTTGTAGTGCTCCCACTCACTTTCTTGTAAATACAGGCTTCATTGCAAGTCTGTATAAAACTATATGCTTTGATCAACTTATCAAAGCGTATATTCCAACTCCGAGATTCTTGCACCAGTCCATAGATGGATCGCTGGAGCTTGCATATTTTGTTAGCACCTTTAGGATTGACAAATCCTTCTAGTTGTATCATATACAACTCTTCTTTAATAAATCTATAAGGAATGCAGTTTTGTTTATCCATTTGCCAGATTTCATAAAATGCGGCAATTGCTAACATGATTCGGACAGACTTAAGCATAGATACGAGTGAGAAACTCTCATCGTAGTCAACACCTTGAACTTGTCGAAAACCTTTTGCGACAATTCTAGCTTTTTAGATATTAACACTACTATCAGCGTCCGTCTTCCTCTTGAAGATCCATTTATTCTCAATTGCTTGCCGATCATCGGGCAAGTCAACCAAAGTCCATACTTTGTTCTCATACATGGATCCCATCTCAGATTTCATGGCCTCAAGCCATTTTGCGGAATCTGGGCTCACCATCGCTTCTTCATAGTTCGTTGGTTCGTCATGGTCAAGTAGCATGACCTCCAGAACAGGATTACCGTACCACTCTGGTGCGGATCTCACTATGGTTTACCTACGTGATTCGGTAGTAACTTGATCTGAAGTTACATGATCATCATCATTAGCTTCCTCACTAATTGGTGTAGTAGTCACAGGAATAGATTTGTGTGATGAACTACTTTCCAATAAGGGAGAAGGTGCAATTACCTTATCAAGTTCTACTTTCCACCCACTCACTTCTTTCGAGAGAACCTCCTTCTCTAGAAAGGATCCATTCTTAGCAACGAATGTCTTGCCTTTGGATCTGTGATAGAAGGTGTACCCAACAGTAACCTTTTGGGTATCCTATGAAGACACACTTTTCCGATTTGGGTTTGAGCTTATCAGGATGAAACTTTTTCACATAAGCATTGCAACCCCAAACTTTAAGAAACGACAACTTTGGTTTCTTGCCAAACCACAGTTCATACGGTGTCGTCTCAACAGATTTAGATGGTGCCCTTTTAACGTGAATGCAGCTGTCTCTAATGCATAACCCCAAAACTATAGTGGTAGATCGGTAAGAGACATCATAGATTGCACTATATCCAATAAAGTACGGTTATGACGTTCAGACACACCATTATGCTGTGGTGTTCCATGTGGCATGAGTTTGTGAAACTATTCCACATTGTTTTAATTGAAGACCAAACTCGTAACTCAAATATTTGTCTCCGCGATCAGATCGTAGAAACTTTATTTTCTTGTCACGATGATTTTCCACTTCACTCTGAAATTCTTTGAACTTTTCAAATGTTTCAAACTTATGTTTCAACAAGTAGATATACCCATATCTGCTCAAATCATCTATGAAGTTCAAAAAATAACGATACTTGCCATGAGCCTTAACACTCATCGGACCGCATACATCAGTATGTATTATTTCCAATAAGTCATTTGCTCGCTCCGGAGAACGGAGTCTTTGTCATCTTGCCCATGAGGCATGGTTCGCAAGCATCAAGTGATTCATAATCAAGTGATTCCAAAATCCCATCAGCATGGAGTTTCTTCATGCGCTTTACACCAATATGACCTAAACGGCAGTGCTACAAATAAGTTGCACTATCATTATTAACTTTGCATCTTTTGGTTTCAATATTATGATTATGTGTATCACTACGATCGAGATCCAACGAACTATTTTCATTGCGTGTGTAACCATATAAGGTTTTATTCATGTAAACAGAACAACAATTTATTCTCTTACTTAAATGAATAACTGTATTACAATAAACATGATCAAATCCAATTCATGCTTAACGCAAACACCAAATAACACTTATTCAGGTTCAACACTAATCCCGAAAGTATAGGGAGTGTGCGATGATGATCATATGAATCTTGGAACCACTTCCAACACACATCGTCACTTCACCCTTAACTAGTCTCTGTTTATTCTGCAACTCCCGTTTCGAGTTACTAATCTTAGCAACTGAACTAGTATCTATTACTGAGGGGTTGCTATAAACACTAGTAAAGTAAACATCAATATCATGTATATCAAATATACTTATGTTCACTTTGCCATCCTTCTTATCTGCCAATCACTTGGGGTAGTTCCGCTTCCAGTGACCAGTCCCTTTGCAGTAGAAACACTTAGTCTCAGGCTTAGGACCAGACTTGGGCTTCTTCACTTGAGCAGCAACTTGCTTGCTGTTCTTCTTGAAGTTCCCCTTCTTCCCTCTGCCCTTTTCTTGAAACTAGTGGTCTTGTCTACCATCAACACTTGATGTTTTTCTTGATTTCTACCTTCGTTGATTTCAGCATCACGAAGAGCTTGGGAGTTGTTTCCGTTATCCCTTGCATATTATAGTTCATCACGAAGTTCTACTAACTTGGTGATGGTGACTAGAGAATTCTGTCAATCACTATCTTATCTGGAAGATTAACTCCCACTTGATTCAAGCGATTGTAGTACCCAGAAAATCTGAGCACATGCTCACTAGTTGAGCGATTCTCCTCCATCTTTTAGCTATAGAACTTGTTGGAGACTTCATATCTCTCAACTCGGGTATTTGCTTGAAATATTAACTTCAACTCTTGGAACATCTCATATGGTCCATGACGTTCAAAACGTCTTTGAAGTCCCGATTCTAATCCATTTAAGTATGGTGCACTAAACTATCAAGTAGTCATCATATTGAGCTAGCCAAACGTTCATAACGTCTGCATCTGCTCCTGCAATAGGTCTGTCACCTAGCGGTGCATCAAGGACATAATTCTTCTATGCAGCAATGAGGATAAACCTCAGATCACGGATCCAATCCGCATCATTGCTACTAACATCTTTCAACACAATTTTCTCTAGGAACATATCAAAATAAACACAGGAAAGCAACAACGCGAGCTATTGATCTACAACATAATTTGCAAAATACTACTAGGACTAAGTTCATGATAAATTTAAGTTCAATTAATCATGTTACTTAAGAACTCCCACTTAGATAGACATCCCTCTAATCCTCTAAGTGATAACATGATCCAAATCAACTAAACCATGTCCGATCATCACGTGAGATGGAGTAGTTTTATTGGTGAACATCACTATGTTGATCATATCTACTATATGATTCACGCTGGACCTTTCGGTCTCCGTGTTCCGAGGCCATATCTGTATATGCTTGGCTCGTCAAGTATAACCTGAGTATTCTGCGTGTGCAACTGCTTTGCACCCGTTGTATTTGAACGTAGAGCCTATCACACCCGATCATCACGTGGTGTCTCAGCACGAAGAACTTTCGCAACGGTGCATACTCAGGGAGAACACTTCTTGATAATTAGTGAGATATCATCTTATAATGCTACCATCAATCAAAGCAAGATAAGATGCATAAAAGATAAACATCACATGCAATCAATATAAGTGATATGATATGGCCACCATCATCTTGTGATTGTGATCTCCATCTTGGAAGCACCGTCATGATCACCATCGTCACCGGCGCGACACCTTGATCTCCATCGTAGCATCGTTGTTGTCTCGCCAATCTTATGCTTCCACGACTATCGCTACCGCTTAGTGATAAAGTAAAGCATTACAGTGCGATTGCATTGCATACAATAAAGCGACAACCATATGGCTCCTGCCAGTTGCCGATAACTCGGTTACAAAACATGATCATCTCATACAATAAAATTTAGCATCATGTCTTGACCATATCACATCACAACATGCCCTGCAAAAACAAGTTAGACGTCTTCTACTTTGTTGTTGCAAGTTTTACGTAGCTGCTACGGGCTTAAGAAAGAACCAATCTTACCTACGCATCAAAACCACAACGATAGTTTGTCAAGTTGGTGCTGTTTTAACCTTCATAAGGACCGGGCGTAGCCACACTCGGTTCAACTAAAGTTGGAGAAACTGTCACCCGCTAGCCACCTTTGTGCAAAGCACGTCGGGAGAACCGATCTCGCGTAAGCGTACGCATAATGTCGGTCCGGGCCACTTCGTCCAACAATACCGCCGAACCAAAGTATGACATGCTGGTAAGCAGTATGACTTATATCGCCCACAACTCACTTGTGTTCTACTCGTGCATATAACATCAACATATAAAACCTAGGCTCGGATGCCACTGTTGGGTTTCGTAGTAATTTCAAAAAAGTTCCTACGCACACGCAAGATCATGGTGATGCATAGTAACGAGAGGGGAGAATGTGATCTACGTACCCTTGTAGATCGACAACGGAAGCGTTTGGTCGATGTAGTCGTACGTCTCCATGGCCCGACCGATCAAGCACCGAAACAACGACACCTCCGAGTTCTAGCACACGTTCAGCTCGATGACGATCCCCGGACTCCGATCCAGCAAAGTGTCGGGGAAGAGTTCCGTCACCACGACGGCGTGGTGACAATCTTGATGCACTACCGTCGCAGGGCTTCGCCTAAGCACCGCTACAATATTATCGAGGACTATGGTGGAAGGGGGCACCGCACACGGCTAAGAATATGATCACGTGGATCAACTTGTGTCAAGGGGTGCCCCCTGCCCCCGTATATAAAGGAGGAAGGGGAGGAGGCCGGCTGGCCCTATAGGCGCGCCAAGGAGGAGTCCTCCTCCTAATAGGAGTAGGACTCCTACTAGGAGGGGGAAGGAAGTGGGGAGGGAGAGGGAAAGGGGGGGCGCCGCCCCCCCTCTCCTAGTCCAGTTCGGATCAGGGGGGAGGACGCGCGCGGCCCACCTTTGGCTGCCCCTCTCTCTTTCCACTAAGGCCCATATGGCCCATTACTTCTCCCGGGGGGTTCCGGTAACCCTCCGGCTCTCTGGTTTTCTCTGAATTCACCCGGAACACTTCCGGTATCTGAATATAGCCGTCCAATATATCAATCTTTACGTATCGACCATTTAGAGACTCCTCGTCATGTCCGTGATCACATCCGGGACTCCGAACTAACTTCAGTACATCAAAACTCATAAACTCATAATATAACTGTCATCGAAACCTTAAGCGTGCGGACCCTACGCGAGAACAATGTAGACATGACCGAGACACGTCTCTGGTCAATAACCAATAGCGGAACCTGGATGCTCATATTGGCTCCTACATATTCTACGAAGATCTTTATCGGTCAGACCACATAACAACATACGTTGTTCCCTTTGTCATCGGTATGTTACTTGCCCGAGATTCGATTGTCGGTATCTCAATACCTAGTTCAATCTCGTTACCGGCAAGTCTCTTTACTCGTTCCGTAATACATCATCTCGCAACTAACTCATTAGTTGCAATGCTTGCAAGCCTTATGTGATGTGCATTACCGAGAGGGCCCAGAGATACCTCTCCGACAATCGGAGTGACAAATCCTAATCTCGAAATATGCCAACCCAACATGTACCTTTGGAGACACCTGTAGAGTACCTTTATAATCAGCCATTTACATTGAGACGTTTGGTAGCACACAAAGTGTTCCTCCGGCAAACGGGAGTTGCATAATCTCATAGTCATAGGAACATGTATAAGTTATGAAGAAAGCAATAGCAACATACTAAACGATCGGGTGCTAAGCTAATGGAATGGGTCATGTCAATAAGATCATTCACCTAATGATGTGATCCCGTTAATCAAATAACAACTCTTTGTTCATGGTTAGGAAACATAACCATCTTTGATTAACGAGCTAGTCAAGTAGAGGCATACTAGTGACACTCCGTTTGTCTATGCATTCACACATGTATTATGTTTCCGGTTAATACAATTCTTCAACCTCTACGTTGCTTACATAAACATTTATCATGATATAAGGAAATAAATAATAACTTTATTATTGCCTCTAGGGCATATTTCCTTCAACCTCTACGTTGCTTACATTGCTATGTTGTGCTCGTAGACGTGGATTGGGCTTGAGTGTATCCATGACAGATGTGAGATTGTTAATTGATGGTTCAACTTAAGGTGGCAACTTTAATACATATCTGGGTGGATTGCTTGTTTGGGCACCTGGAGAATCCAGTGTTGTCCTAGGATATCCCGGAGTACCCGTGTGATCATCCTACGGTCCGCCACCAAGGCTCAAAGGGATATTAAGATTATTCATGCTAGAAACTTCTGTTTGCAGCCACAAGCCATTATGGGCTCTGGCATAGTATGAGTAAGTTGTGTGACCTCTTTCAGTGGTGGACTAGCAGATGTAGAGGGAAAGTAGGTGTAACTGTCCACCTAGAGTAAAGAGTAAATGCTTTTGAAAGACTGTGTCTCGGTCATCCGTTTCTCAAACACCATGTAGTGCGAGAAATCCAACGGAGGAGATCGAGTCTTGCGAGGAAAAGTGCGCAAACCTTTGTAGAGTGTACAATCTAATCATGGTTAGCCGTGTCCCCGGTTGTGGACATCTTGAGTATCTAGTACTTGGATTTTCCTATGGTATCTCATCACTCTAAATTAATTTGTTGGGTTAATGAACTACTTTAATTGGGATTGAGTTGGAGGAACCTTCTCAATGATGTTTCAACTACCATGATAGTTAAAATAAAACTTATTCCTTTGTTGTAGGGAAAAATTGGCTTTTCACAAAAACCTTATAACCATACAGCCTCCACCAGCCAAATATGCATATAGTGTTAATATTATTTCTGTTCATTGCTCTACTATGTTACATTGCCAGCATATTCCATGTGATGACCCGTTTCGGGATACAACATATCACGTTGCAGACTTTTCACCCGAGAAGTTAGATTCGCTAGGTCGTTGCCGTGCAGCTCAGCTATGCCGTTGGAGTTGATGGACTCACTTTATCTTCCAAGCCTTCCGTTGTTATCGTATTAGATGGCCTCAAGACATATTTATTGTAATAAGCTCTCTTTTGGAGACATCGATGTATTAAGTGTCGGATTGATACTCTGTTATAAATCCTTCGAGTACTGTGTGTGTCAGCATTACCGATCCAGGGATGGCACTGAAGCACAGAGACTTGACCGTTTGAGGTCGGGTCCCTACACTCGCACCCGTCAAAGTATCCGCTGATCTACTGGACGAGGAAGCGGTAGGTCGCTATGTTTGCATCCTTGGCGTCCCAGTCGCTAGATGATTGTTGGACCACCAAGTCTGACTCGCTGTAGCTCAGAATCCGGCGGATGTCAATTTCCTTGGCCAGACGGAGTCCGTGTAGGAGTGCCTCCTATTCGGCCACATTATTGGAGGCAGCAAAGTGAATTTGTAGCATGTATCCGAGCTTGTCACCTTTGGGAGAAGTGAGGAAAATGCCAGCTCCCAAGCCAGTTCGCATCTTCGAGCCATCAAAGTGCATCCGCCAATGAGTGGAGTTCGGAGCTGGCGGCAAGTACTGAGTCTCGGCCCAGTTGACAAGGAAGTCGACCAGTGCTTAGGACTTGATGGCGGTGCATGGCTGGTAGAAGATGGTGTAGGGGGGCAGCTCAATGGCCCACTTGGCTACTCGGCCTAATGCATCTCTGTTGCCTATGATCTTCGCCGGTGGAGCAGTGCACGCGACTGTGATGGAGTGCTCTTGGAAATATGGACTGAGCTTCTTGGCAGCGAAGTACACGCTATAGCACGTCTTCTGGTAGTGGGGGTAATTCTGCTTTGAGGCTGACAATACCTCACTCAGGTAGTACACAGGCCTCTGAACCAGCTATGCTCTGTCGTCTTTTGGACGCTCTACCACAATGATGGTGCTAACCACTCAGCTGGTGGCGGCGATGTAGAGGAACATGGGTTCCTTAGCAGCCGGAGTCGCCAGGACAGGCGGCGTGGTCTCCATCTTCTTGACTTGGAGGAAGGCCTCATCCGCCTTGTCGTTCCACTCGAAGTGAGTGGTTTTCTTCATCAATTGGTACAGTGGTAGAGCCTTCTCGCCTAGCCGGCTGATGAAGTTGCTGATGGATGCTAAGCAGTCGGTGAACTTTTGGACGTCTCGCAGCCGGGAGGGTCTCTCCGTCCGCTCAATGGCCTTGATCTTCACAGGATTGCACTGGATGTCGCGTTCTAAGACAAGGAAGCCAAGGAGCTGGCCGGCTGGAAATCCGAAGACACACATTTCTGGGTTGAGCTTGATTTGAAAACGGGGTAGATTTTTGAAAGTTTCCTTGAGATCTTCCAAGAGGGTACCACGCTTCTTCATCTTCACCACAATATTGTCTACCTAGACGTGGGCATTTCTGCTGAGTTTCTTGAGGAGGAACTTCTGCATACAATGCTAAAAGATGGCGCCGACATTTCTCAAGCTGAACGTCATGGTCAGGTAGCAGAAGGCTCTGAATGGTGTGACGAAGGCAGTCTTCGGCCGATCGGCCGGGTTCAGCTTGATCTGGTGGTAGCCGGATTAGGCATGAAGGAAAAACAACAGCTCGCATCCGGGTGTGGAGTCTACCACTTGATCGATTCCGGGCAGAGAAAATGGATCTTTGGGGCAGGCTTTGTTGAGGCTAGTGTAGTTAATACACATGCGCCAGTTGTTATTCTTCTTCAGTACAAGGACCGGGTTGGCAAGCCATTCTGGAAGGAACACTTCCATAATAAAGCCGACTGATAGGAGTCAGGCTATCTCTTCACTAACAATTCTTCTTTTTTCTTCTGACAGACAGCGGAGGGGCTGCTTGACCGGTTTTGCATCTGATTTGACATGTAGCATGTGCTCGGCGAAATCCGTCGAAACACCCAACATATCCTTGGCAGACCATGCAAAGATGTCCCGATTCTCACGGAGGAAATCGACGAGCTTGCTTTTCTATTTGCTATCAAGGTTGGTCCCCACGATAGCGTGCCTCTCTGGGTGGTCGAGGTCCAAGGGAATCTTCTTTATTTCTTTGGCTGGCTAGAAAGAACCCGTGGCTTCTGACTCCTTGGGGTGTGGCAACAGGTCCGGCTGCTTGCAGGCCATGGCCACAACCCGGTCAAGGAGTTTCGTCTCGGCAGCGATCATGAGGGACTCGGCCAGCCGGCTGCTGATACGTCTCCAACGTATCTAAATTTTTTGATTGTTCCATGTATTATATTATCTGTTTTGGATGTTTAATGGGCTTTAATATGCTCTTTTATATTATTTTTGGGACTAACCAATTAACCGAAGGCCCAGTGCCAGGTTCTATTTTTTTGCCTATTTTAGAGTTTTGCAGAAAGGGAATACCAAACGGAGTCCAAGCGGAATGAAACCTTCGCGATGATCTTTCTTGGACCGAAAGCAATCCAGAAAACTTGGAGTCGAAGTCTAGAACTCCAAGAGGAAGCCACGAGGCAGGAGGGCGCGCCCAGGGGGTAGGCGCCCCCACCCTCATGGGCCCCTCATAGCTCCACCGACGTACTTCTTTCGCCTATATATACTCTTATACTCTAGAAACATCAGGGAGAGCCACGAAACCACTTTTCCACCGCCGCAACCTTCTGTACCTGTGAGATCCCATCTTGGGGCAATTTCCGGCGATCTGCCGAAGGGGGAATCGATCACGGTGGGCTTCTAAATCATCACCATTGCCTCTCCGATGAAGTGTGAGTAGTTTACCACAGACCTTCGGGTACATAGTTATTAGCTAGATGGCTTCTTCTCTCTCTTTGATTCTCAATAAAAAGTTCGCCTCGATGTTCTTGGAGATCTATTCGATGAAATACTCTTTTGCGGTGTGTTTGTCGAGATCCGATGGATTGTTGATTTATGAACAAGATTATCTATGAATATTATTTGGTTCTTCTCTGAATTCTTATATGCATGATTTGATATGTTTGCATGTCTCTTCAAATTATCGGTTTAGTTTGGCCTACTAGATTGATCTTCCTTGCAATGGAGAAGTGCTTAGCTTTGGGTTTGATCTTGCGGTGTCCTTTCCCAATGATAGTAGGGGCAGCAAGGCATGTATTGTATTGTTACCATTGGGGATAAAAATATGGGGTTTATATCATATTGCTTGAGTTTATCCCTCTACATCATGTCATCTTGCTTAAAGGGTTACTCCATTCTTATGAACTTAATACTCTAGATGCATGTTGGATAGCGGTCGATGTGTGGAGTAATAGTAGTAGATGCAGAATCATTTTGATCTACTTGACACGGACGTGATGCCTATATTCATGATCACTGCCTTAGATATCTTCATAACTATGCAATTTTCTATCAATTGCTCGGCAGTAATTTCTTCATCCACCGTAATACATCATATCTTGAGAGAAGCCACTAGTGAAACCTATGTCCCCCGGGTCTCTTTCCTATTATATTACATATATTTTATTTACATCACATCTCATTTACTATTTTGCAATCTTTACTTTCCAATCTATTCAATAAAAATACCAAAAATATTTACTTTACTACCTGTATTAAATCTCACTTTTGCGAGTGACCGTGAAGGGATTGACAACCCCTTTATCACGTTGGTTGCATGGTTGTTGATTGTTTGTTCAGGTACTAGGTGACTTATGTGTTATCTCCTACTGGATTGATACCTTGGTTCTCAAAACTAAGGGAACTAATTACGCTACATTGCTGCATCACCCTTTCCTCTTCAAGGGAAAACCAATGCATGCTCAAGAGGTAGCAAGAAGGATTTCTGGTGCCATTGCCGAGGAGATCTACGCCAAGTCAAGACTGAAGGAAATATGCCCTAGAGGCAATAATAAAGTTATTATTTATTTCCTTATATCATGATAAATGTTTATTATTCATGCTAGAATTGTATTAACCGGAAACATAATACATGTGTGAATACATAGACAAACAAAGTGTCACTAGTATGCCTCTACTTGACTAGCTCGTTAATCAAAGATGGTTATGTTTCCTAACCATGAACAATGAGTTGTTATTTGATTAACGGGATCACATCATTAAGAGAATGATCTGATTGACATGACCCATTCCATTAGCTTAGCACCCGATCGTTTAGTATGTTGCTATTGCTTTCTTCATGACTTATACATGTTCCTATAACTATGAGATTATGCAACTCCCGTTTATCAGAGGAACACTTTGGATACTACCAAAGGTCACAACGAAACTGGGTGATTATAAAGGAGTACTACAGGTGTCTCCAAAGGTAAATGTTGGGTTGGCATATTTCGAGATTAGGATTTGTCACTCCGATTGTCGGAGAGGTATCTCTGGGCCCTCTCGGTAATGCACATCACATAAGCCTTGCAAGCATTGCAACTAATATGTTAGTTGTGAGATGATGTATTACGGAATGAGTAAAGAGACTTGCTGGTAACGAGATTGAACTAGGTATTGGATACCGACGATCGAATCTCGGGCAAGTAACATACCGATGACAAAGGGAACAACGTATGTTGTTATGCGGTCTGACCGGTAAAGATCTTCGTAGAATATGTAGGAGCCAATATGGGCATCCAGGTCCCGCTATTGGTTATTGACCGGAGACGTGTCACGGTCATGTCTACATTTTTCTCGAACCCGTAGGGTCCGCACGCTTAAGGTTGCGATGACAGTTACATTATGAGTTTATGCATTTTGATGTACCGAAGGTTGTTCGGAGTCCCGGATGTGATCACGGACATGACGAGGAGTCTCGAAATGGTCGAGACGTAAAGATTGATATATTGGGAGCCTATGTTTGGATATCAGAAGTGTTCCGGGTGAAATCGGGATTTTACCGGAGTACCGGGAGGTTACCGGAACCCCCCGGGAACCATATGGGCCTTAGTGGGCCTTAGTGGAAAGCAGAAAGGGGCAGCCCAAGGTGGCCGCGCGCCTCCCCCCTTCCCCTAGTCCTATTAGGACTAGGAGAAGTGGCCGGCCCCCTCTCTCTCTTCCCCCCCCCCCCGAGGAATCCTATTCCAACTAGGATTGGGGGGGAATCCTACTCCCGGAGGGAGTAGGACTCTCCTGGCGCGCCCCTTGTTGCCGGCCAGCCTCCCCCCCTTTGGTCCTTTATATACTGAGGTAGAGGCACCCTAGAACAAACAAGTTGATCCACGTGATCTATTCCTTAGCCGTGTGCGGTGCCCCCAGCCACCATATTCCTCGATAATACTGTAGCGGAGTTTAGGCGAAGCCCTGCTGCTGTAGTGCATCAAGATCGTCACCACGCCGTCGTGCTGATGGAACTCTTCCCCGACACTTTGCTGGATCGGAGTCCGGGGATCGTCATCGAGCTGAACATGTGCTCGAACTCGGAGGTGTCGTAGTTTTGGTGCTTGATCGGTTGGATCGTGAAGACGTACGACTACTTCCTCTACGTCGTGTCAACGCTTCCGCAGTCGGTCTGCGTGGGTACGTAGACAACACTCTCCCCTCTCGTTGCTATGCATCACATGATCTTGCGTGTGCGTAGGAAATTTTTTGAAATTACTACGAAACCCAACAAAGACATACTAAGTACCCACCATAAACTCTTCTCCCTCACATTACATTATTTGCCATTCGCCTCTCGTTTTCCCCTCCCCCACTTATAAAACAATTTTCGAAAACCTCTGCCTTTTCTTCGCCCCTCTTCCGTTCGTCTCTTTTCGCTTGCTTCTTGTGCATCCTTGTGTTAGATCGTTTGTTTCGCCTTCATGGCTAGTCCTCCTATCATTGTTAATACTCCCGATAAGGAAGTTCTTAATTTTAAACAAAGAGAGGGAGAAAATCTAAAAGATGCTTGGTATAGAATTTGCAATGCTCAAAATAGATCTACTAGAAAGCAATGCACTTCCGTCCTTCTTCGCAATTTTTACATAGGCATCACTCCTTGGAATAGACATGTTCTTGACACCATTACCGGAGGGAATTTCTTGGAAGCCGTACTTTTGATTCTTATAATTCTATGATAGATTTGTTAGGCCCACCACCTCTGTTGGTCAATGGAACTATTTTAACTTTGGAACATGTGATGCAAAGGTTTGATATTATTGAAAATAAAATTGCCACTGTAGAGTTAATCGAAAATTTTGATAAAAAGATACACAACCAAATTACCCAATATGGATCTAAGATAGGAGTTACTCTGAAAAATCATAGAGAGAAGGAACCCATAGTTAATGAGAAGATAAATCAAGATTCCACTAGAATTGATAAACTCGAAGATATTAATACCAACTTGGGGTCCGCTTTTTCTGCAATTAAAAATACCTCAAATCCTCCTCCTACCAAAGTTTCCAAGTTTATCTATGTTCCTAAAAATAAGGGTGAATCTTCTAGTAAGGAAAATGAAGACCTCAAATCAGTAAGTGTTCACACCAACTTTTTCGATATCATTAAGGAACCTTTTGCTACAAATGAATTTCTTGATTTCTTTCCTAGGAGTTTGATCATTAACAAAACCAAAGAACCTCCTAAGGGTTATGTGTGTTCAATTGAAGAATTGCATACCAAAGATGGCAATACCTAGATCTATTCTTCTTTTTATGCCTAGCTAGGGGCGTTAAACGATAGCACTTGTTGGGAGGCAAGCCAATTTTATTTTTGTTCTTTGCTTTTTGCTCCTGTTTAGTAATAAATAATTCATCTTGCTTCTGTTATGATTGTGTTTTTTATGTTTTAATTAGTGTTTGCACCAAGTAAAGCCTTTGGGATCTTCTTGGGTGATAGTTGTTTGATCTTGCTGAAAAAACAGAAACTTTTATGCTCACGAAATTAATTTTCATTTTTACCAAGGAGCGATAAAATACCTACTCCTATTGCACTAGATCAATATACAGATTGCTCAGGCCATCCTAATTTGTCAGAATTTTTGGAGTTACAGAAGTGTTCGAAAGTTACAGATTGCTACAGACTATTCTATTTTTGACAGATTCTGTTTTTCGTGTGTTGTTTGCTTATTTCGATGAATCTATGAGTAGTATCGGGGGTATGAACCATAGAGAAGTTGGAATACAGTAGGTTTAACACTAATATAAATAAAGAATTAGTTCATTACAGTACCTTAAAGTGGTTGTTTATTTTCTTATACCAACGGAGCTCATGAGATTTTTTGTTGAGTTTTGTGTTGTGAAGTTTTCAAGTTTTGGGTAAGGATTTGATGGACTATGGAATAAGGAGTGGCAAGAGCCTATGCTTGGGGATGCCCAATGCACCCCAAGGTAATATTCAAGGACAACCAAGAGCCTAAGCTTGGGGATGCCCCGAAAGGCATCCCCTCTTTCATCTTCGTCTATCGGTAACTTACTTGAGGCAATATTTTTATTCACCACATGATATGTATTTTTCTTGGAGCGTCTTGTATGATATGAGTCTTTGGTTTTTAGATTTCTACAATCATCCTTGTTGTACACACCTTTGAGAGGGACACGGATGAATCGTGATTTATTAGAATACTCTATGTGCTTCACTTATATCTTTTGAGCTAGGCAATTTTGCTCTAGTGCTTCACTTATATCTTTTTAGAGCACAGCGGTGGCTTTATTTTATAGAAATTTTTGAACTCTCATGCTTCACTTACATTATTTTGAGAGTCTTTAAACAGCATGGTAATTTTCTTTGGTTATAAATTTAGTCCTAATATAATAGGCATCCAAGAGGAATATAATAAAAACTTTCATATAAAGTGCATTGAATACCATGAGAAGTTTGATTCCTTATGATTGTTTTGAGATATAAAGATGGTGATATTAGAGTCATGCTAGCGAGTAATTGTTAATTGGAGAAATACTTGTGTTAAGGTTTGTGATTCACGTAACATGCATGTATGGTCAACCGTTATGTAACGAAGTTGGAGCATGAGGTATTTTTTGATTGTCTTCCTTATGAGTGATGGTCGGGGACAAGCGATGGTGTTTTCCTACCAATCTATCCCCCTAGGAGCATGTGCATAGTACTTCGTTTCAATAACTAATAGATTTTTTCAATAAGTATATTTCGTTATGACTAATGTTGACTCCATGGATTATACGCACTCTCACCCTTCCACCATCGCTAGCCTCTCTAGTATCGCTCAACTTTCGCCGGTACCATACACCCACCATATACCTTCCTCAAAACAGCCACCATACCTACCTATTATGGCATTTCCATGGCCATTCTGAGATATATTGCCATGCAACTTTCCACCGTTCCATTTCTTATGACATGTTCCATCATTTTCATATTGCTTTGCATGATCATGTAGTTGACATCGTATTTGTGGCAAAGCTACCATTCATAATTCTTTCATACATCTCACTCTTGATTAATTGCACGTCCCGGTACACCGTCGGAGGCAATCATATAGAGTCCTATTTTGTTCTAAGTATCGAGTTGTAAGTAAATAAAAGTGTGATGATCTTCATTATTAGAGCATTGTCCCATGTGATAAATAAAAAAAGGGAGACCAAAGAAGCCAAACAAAAAAAAGAGAAAAAAAAGAGAAGGGGAAATGTTACTATCCTTTTTCCGCACTTGTGCTTCAAAGTAGCACCATGATCTTCATGACAGAGAGTCTTGTATGTTGTCACTTTCATATGCTAGTGGGAATTTTTCATTATGGAACTTGGCTTGTATATTCCAATGATGGGCTTCCTAAAATTTCCCTAGGACTTCATGAGCAAGCAAGTTGGATGCACACCCACTTAGTTTTCTTTTGAGCTTTCATAAACTTATAGCTCTAGTGCATCCATTGCATGACAATCCCTACTCACTCACATAGATATCTATTGATGGGCACCTCCATAGCTCGTTGGTACGCCTAGTTGATGTGAGACCATCTTCTCCATTTTGTCTTCTCCACAACCACCCCTATGTTCCACCTATAGTGCTATATCCAAGGCTCACGCTCATGTATTGCATGAAGATTGAAAAAGTTTGAGAACATCAAAAGTATGAAACATTTTCTTGGCTTGTCATCAGGGTTGTGCATGATTAAATATTTTGTGTGATGAAGATAGAGCATAGCCAGACTATATGATTTTGTAGGGATAGGTTTCTTTGGCCATGTTATTTTAATAAGACATGATTGCTTTGTTAGTATGCTTGAAGTATTATTGTTTTTATGCCAATATTTAACTTTTGTCTTAAATCTTTCGGATATGAACATTAATGCCACAATAAAGAGAATTACATTGATAATTATGTTAGGTAGCATTCCACATCTAAAATTTTGTTTTTATCATTTACCTACTCGAGGACGAGAAGGAATTAAGCTTGGGGATGCTTGATACGTCTCCAACGTATCTATAATTTTTGATTGTTCCATGCTATTATATTATCTATTTTGGATGTTTAATGGGCTTTAATATGCTATTTTATATTATTTTTGGGACTAACCTATTAACCGGAGGCCCAATGCCAATTTCTATTTTTTTATCCTATTTTAGAGTTTTGCAGAAAAGGAATACCAAACGGAGTCCAAACAGAATGAAACCTTCGCGATGATCTTTCTTGGACCGAAAGAATCCAGAATACTTGGAGTCGAAGTCTGGAACTCCATGAGGCATGAGGGTGCGCTCAGGGGGGTAGGCGTGCCCCCACCCTCATGGGCCCCTCATAGCTCCACTGACGTACTTCTTTCGCCTATATATACTCTTATACCCTAGAAACATTAGGGAGAGCCACGAAACCACTTTTCCACCGCCGCAACCTTTTGTACCCTTGAGATCCCATCTTGGGGCCTTTTCTGATGATCTGCCGGAGGGGGAATCGATCACAGAGGGCTTCTACATCAACACCATTGCCTCTCCGATGAAGCGTGAGTAGTTTACCATAGACCTTCGGGTCCATAGTTATTAGCTAGATGGCTTCTTCTCTCTCTTTGATTCTCAATATAAAGTTCTCCTAGATGTTCTTGGAGATCTATTCGATGTAATACTCTTTTGCGGTGTGTTTGTCTAGATCCAATGAATTGTGGATTTATGAACAAGATTATCTAGGAATATTATTAGGTTCTTCTCTGAATTCTTATATGCATAATTTGATATCTTTGCAAGTTTGTTCGAATTATCGGTTTAGTTTGGCCTACTAGATTGATCTTTCTTGCAATGGGAGAAGTGCTTAGCTTTGGGTTCAATCTTGCAGTGTCCATTCCCAGTGACAGTAGGGGAAGTAAGGCACGTATTGTATTGTTGCCATCGAGGATAAAAATATGGGGTTAATATCATATTGCTTGATTTTATCCCTCTACATCATGTCATCTTCCTTAAAGCATTACTCCGTTCTTATGAACTTAATACTCTAGATGCATGCTGGATAGCGGTCGATGTGTGGAGTAATAGTAGTAGATGCAGAATCGTTTCGATCTACTTGACACAGACATGATGCCTATATTCATGATCATTGCCTTAGATATCTTCATAACTATGCACTTTTCTACCAATTGATCGGCAGTAATTTGTTCACCCACCATAATACATGCTATCTTGAGAGAAGCCACTAGGGAAACCTATGGCCCCTGGGTCTCTTTCCTATTACATTACATCACTTTTATTTACATTGCAGGTCGTTTACTATTTTGCAATCTTTACTTTCCAATCTATACAACAAAAATACCAAAAATATTTACTTTACTATCTCTATTAGATATCACTTTTGCGAGTGACCGTGAAGGGATTGACAACCCCTTTTATTGCTGTCGGTGGGAACGACACCTATGGGATCACAAGAATCCCTACTACGGTTGCAGGGCGCGGGGTCGTGAGAAGAGCGGATCAAACAGATAGCAAACGGTTCGTTTATCCAGGTTCGGGCCGCGAGGATGCGTAAAACCCTACTCCTGCTTTGGTGGATTGTATATCTGTGTTCTTGAGCTAGCTATGGGGCGTGAGGAGCTCCAACAAGCCGAATCCTCCTCCTGGTCGCCTCGGGCCTCCTTTTATAGGAAAGGGGTTGCCAAAGTGGCACACAGGAGGTGGAAAGGGTACAGGGATGTGAGGTTATCCCTCACATTACATGACAAGGCGCATTTAATGCGTCTTGCCCAGGTGTCCTTGCTTTATCGGGGATGGGGGAGAGCCCTGTCTCGTCCGTTGCCGCTCCCTCTCATGTCGACATGCGCCCTGGCCAGCAGTGCCCGCGGTGCCATGTAGGCAGGCAAGCAGCTGAGGTGGCGTAGTGGTGGGTCTCCATGAAGATCCGCATGCCGCCACGCAGGTGCCTGTCCAGCTGGTTGGGTCGGCAGCTGCTTGCGAACGGCGGTGGAGGTTTGACTGGCGTGGGCCTGATGGTGGCCCTATGGGTGTTCTTGGCAAGGGCCTTGCCGGGGCCCCGGCAAGGGTCTTGCCATGGTGCCTGCTGTCATCCCTGGCATTGCTCTTGCCGGGGGCCTCGTGGTCCTCCTTGGCTGGGATCCCGCCAAGGATCATCATCTTCTAAAGGGTGGATCTGATCTTGAATGTCTTTACAAAGATCCGCATGCCACCACGGGGATGTCTCCCAAATCCTTGCCCCATGGGGGTAGTGGACTCAAGGGTGACTCACTCCGTAGGTGTGGGGCGAGCTGCCACGGCAAGGGTCTTGCCGGGTTTGCTAAAACCGCCTCCCGGCAAGGATCTTGCCGGGGGGGTCCGCTTCTGTAACACCCTCGATGCGACTATATCTCCCATATGTCGAGGCACAAATTAGAGGCATAATCGCATTGAAGGCATATGTCGCAAGTTAGGCAATCTTCACAACAACCCATGTAATTTAGATAACAAAAGGGGAGATAACATAGTTGGCTTACACTCACCACACCAATCAAGTACATAAATATCATTACATCATCCAAACACTCATGGCCCGACTACGGCGCCAAAAATAAAAGATAACCCAACATGCGACACAGTCCCGATCACCCCCAAGTGGGCACCACTACTGATCATCAGGAAAGGAAACATAGTATCGTTGAGAGTCCTCGTCGAACTCCCACTTGAGCTCAAGCGCGTCACCTGGAGCGGAATCATCAGGGGCTGAGCAAAGCGGTAACATAGCCAATCAACGATTTGCTAGGACATGGTGGGTTAGAGGTTTGAGATGGCAATTTGGGAGGCTTGAAAGTAAGTGGTAGGCATCGTAGCATTGGCATAGCAAAAGAGCGAGCATCTAGCAAAGCAAAGATAGTAGTGATTTCGAGTGTGTGATCATCTTGCCTACAAAGTTGTCAGAGTTGACTGGATCCTCGAAAGCAAACTCAACGGGCTCCTCGTTAGAGAACTCGTCTCCCGGCTCTACCCAAACAAGACAAACAAGCAAACGGAACACAATCAACCACGTGCAAAGCTAAAACAATATGATGCAAGGATGGTATGCTGTGCGGGATGCGATGCAGGATGCATATGCAAGATTTGACAGGGAATGCAAGAATCTGGCCTCAACTAGGGAATCCAAGTGTGCCACTGGCAAGATGAGATGAAATCTCTTGAAAACGATATAAAGAACGCCGGAATCGGAGTTACGGTTTGGAAATGGCAAGCGATTCAAATATGACCACGTTCTGCGATTTACAGCAAGTAGTCATCTAAATGCAATGAGATGAACATGCTACTGCATTCAAACATGACAATAAAATACATGGCAGGGATGCATTCATGATTCTTAACAAAAGTCTAGCACTGAGATACGGCCAATTCATCCATTAACAGGTTCAAACAAGCATGGCAAAAATGCATATGGTAAACAGATTTCAGACTTGTCTGGAATTTCAGATCAGGTAGCACACTTCGGAGCAACAAAACTATATGCTAGAGGACCCGAACATGGCAAAGTAAAGCATGGAATGGAGATACTCAAAGAGCTTAACAAAAGTCCCTTGGTGACCTTGAGCCAAAAGGGATCAGAAAATACAATTGCAAGCATGTGAACATGGCAAAAACATAATCAGTTCTCAGACTTGGTGAAAACTGGAGCATGCTGAAACAGATATCAAGTAGGCATGTTTACGAGCTCGATGCACTCACTACGGGGCTAGTCATGGCAAGCTAAGCATTCACCCATCAAGAATACACAAAATGCAAGCTAGACATGGCAAGAACAATAGCATAGCATGCACGGATCAACTATAACATCCTTGGCAAAATCGCTAACAAGTAGACAATCTGCCCAGATTCACGAAGTAGCAAAAGTAGAGCTCAATTGACTCAAGCTAGGGTGCTCTATAATTGAAAACAAAGATATGGATGGATAGAGCACTACAAGATTAACAAAACATCCTTACTGATCATCCTCAAAAGAGGCACGGATCACTAGGAAACAACATGAACATATGGCCATATGAGATAAACAGCTCAAGGACTTAGTGGAAATGCTAAGTCCCTGAAATCAGCATTACCAAGTGCCTCACTTTGCAAGCTTGTGCTAGTCACCACACACATCACAAAAATACATGGGTTGCACCTCTGGAAAGATGGCAAAACCCTTAACAAAACATATATAGAGCTCATGGGCATATCATGCACACAATAATCATGGCAAAAATGACAAATAGCTAAATGGAGCAGCAGATCTGACAATTATCTCAAGTAGCCCTCTTCTAACAGCATTTCGGGAATCAAGATGAACTCAAATGAAAATGATGCAATGAGATGAAATGATGTGCTCTCTGAGACGAACATTTTGATATGCTATATGCGCAAAACAGAGCTACGGACGCAAAGTTAAGGCATGATGAACTAGGGCATATGAACTAGGGTTTCAGGACAAAAAGTCAACCGCGAGTTTAGATCTCAAATCTGGCACGCTTCCCGAGGTCGCCGAAACAGTGCATCGGAGCTTCGAGGGGGAGGGACTTGGCGCGCGGTGGAGGAGGCCGGACGGCGCGCGCACGGCGAGGCGGCGGCGGGCTCGGTCGCCGGACTTGGAGCGGCGCCGGTGGAGGAGTTCGCCGGTGCGGGCGATGCGGCGACAACGAGGCAGGTCAGCGCGGGCGGCCGGGCGCGAGGAAGAAGCCGGCGGCGGGGCGCGACGCCTCTGGCCCAGGCGGGAGCGCCGGAGGGCTGGCTTCGGGCCGGGACGGGCCGACGGCGGGAGGAGGCCGGCGTGCCACGTGGCACTGTGTGGTTGGCGGCGGCAGATCGGGCGGACGTCTCCGGCCTGATTCGGACACGTCCGGTGGCGAGGGGATCTTTTTTTAGGGTTTAGAGAGAGGGGATCCGAGATTTGGAATGGGGGAGGTATATATAGGCATAGAGGGAGCTAGGAGTGTCCAAATGAGGTGCGGTTTTCGGCCACGCGATCATGATCGAACGCTCTAGATGATGGAGAGGGTTTTGGTGGGTTTTGGGCCAACTTGGAGGGGTGTTGGGATGCAACACACACGAGGCCTTTCCGGTCCCTCGGTTAACTGCTGGAGTATCAAACAAAGTCCAAATGATACGAAACTTGACAGACGGTCTACCGGTAGTAAACTGTAGGATCGAAAGTATGTCTAGAGGGGGGTGATTAGACTACTTGACCAAATAAAAACTTAACCTTTTCCCAATTTTAGTTCTTGGCAGATTTTAGCTATTGTAGGACAAGTCAAGCAATCATCACACAATTCAAGCAAGCATGCAAAGAGTATATTGGCAGCGGAAAGTAAAGCATGCAACTTGCAAGAATGTAAAGGGAAGGGTTTGGAGAAATCAAACGCAATTGGAGACACGGATGTTTTTCCCGTGGTTCGGATAGGTGGTGCTATCCTACATCCACGTTGATGGAGACTTCAAACCACAAAGGGTAACGGTTGCGCGAGTCCACAAAGGGCTCCACCCACAAAGGATGACGGTTGCGCGAGTCCACAAAGGGCTCCACCCACAAAGGGTCCACGAAGAAGCAACCACCCACAAAGGGTCCATGAAGAAGCAACATTGTCTATCCCACCATGGCCATCGCCCACACAGGACTTGCCTCACTAGCGGTAGATCTTCTCGAAGTAGGCGATCTCCTTGCCCTTACAAACTCCTTGGTTCAACTCCACAATCTTGTCAGAGCTCCCAAGTGACACCTAGCCAATCTAGGAGACACCACTCTCCAAGAAGTAACAAATGGTGTGTAGGTAATGAACTCCTTGCTCTTGTGCTTCAAATGATAGTCTCCCCAACACTCAACTCTCTCTCGTAGGATTTGGATTTTTTGGAAAGAATATTTGAGTGGAAAGCAACTTGGGAAGGCTAGAGATCAAGATTCGTATGGTAGGAACGGAATATCTTTGTCTCAACACATGAGTAGGTGGTTCTCTCTCAGAACATATTAGTAGGAATTGTGTATGTGTTCTGATAGCTCTCTCCACGAATGAAGAGGAGGTGGAGGGGTATATATAGCCTCCACACAAAATCCAACCGTTACACACAGTTTTCCAATCTCGGTGGGACCAAATCAACAAACTCGGTTAGACCGAAAATGTAAACCTAGTGACCGTTAGAGATTTTCGGTGGGACTGACATGCAACTCGGTAGGACCGATATGGTTAGGGTTTGGGCATAACGTAATCTCGGTGAGACCGATTACACAAACTCGGTGAGACCGAATTTGGTAATTATCTAACCAGAGAGTTGGTCAGGCAAACTCGGTGGGACCGATTTGCTCTTTCGGTGAGACCGAACAGTTACAAAAAGGAAACACTGAATTTACATTGCAATCTCGGTGGGACCGATTCGCTCTTTCAGTGAGACCGAAAAGTTACGAAAGGGAAACAGAGAGTTTGCAATCCCATCTCGGTGAGACCAAGATCCCTATCGGTAGAACCGAATTGCTAGGGTTTGGCAGTGGCTTATGACAAGTGAAACTCGGTGGCGCCGGATAGAAAGAATCGGTAGGACCGAGTTTGGCTTAGGGTTTAGTTCATATGTGGATATGGGAAAGTAGTTAAGGGTTTTGGAGCATATCACTAAGCACATGAAGCAAGAGGCTCATTAAGCAACACCTCATCCCTCCTTGATAGTATTGGCTTTTCCTAAAGACTCAATGTGATCTTGGATCACTAAAATATGAAAAAAAGAGTCTTGAGATTTTGAGCTTGAGCCAATCGTTCGTCCTTAGCATTTTGAGGGTTCCACTTTCACATCCATGCCATGCCAATCATTGAGCTTTCTTGAAATAGTCATCTTGGAATAGCATTAGCTCAATGAGCTATATGTTGTTATGAATTACCAAAACCACCTAGGGATAGTTGCACTTTCAATCTCCCCCTTTTTGGTAATTGATGACAACATATAGATCAAAGCTTCGACAAATGATAATAAGCATGAAATATATCGTCGCTTTGAGAAGTATGTGATAAGTAAGAGCTCCCCCTAAATTTGTGCATATTTAAAATTTGCTTTGGACTTCAAATGCACAAAGAGTTAGAGTCATGGGTTACTCTTCCTTGTCACATACATCTTGGTGGAGCGCTTAAAATGATAAGAATGAAATACATGCACTCATCACTAGGAATAGTGAATGATCACATAAGATAGATAAGATAATAGCATTAAGCAAACATTAAGTGTAGCTTATGATCAAACACATGATCATCAATGTCTCACAGATAATGACGTAGTATCTCAAGCACTCAAAAGCAAACAAAGTTCAAAAAACCACCAAATAAAGCAAGAGAGAAAAAAGCAACACTCTCTCTCTCGAAGCCTATGATCTATACATTTTTCTCCCCCTTTGGCAACAAGTTACCAAAAAGTTCCTAGAAAATGCATAGTGCTAGATCGACACTCAGGCTTGATCTTCTGGTGGTGGTGGAGTCCGGATCACTCCAAGGACGAAGGCTTCTGTAGACGCTAAAGTAGACGCTGGAGTTGGAGCTGAAGTAGATGCTGGAGCTGGTGGAACTGAGGCTGTAGCTGGTGCTGAAGTGGTGGCTCTGGTGTCAGCAACTAGCACGGCAGACGACCTCGGACCTCGTGGCACTCTGGCAAAGGCATGAGTGGTAGTCCTGCCTCTCCTCTCCTGCATGTCATCCTGGAGCTGCTCCACTGCAGTCTGAATCTCTGTCACCTTGACATCCAAGTCATAGAACTTTTGTACCATAATTCTCTCTAGGCTTGCCTGGTTTTGAGTTAGGGTGGCTAGTCCTTTCTAAATCCGCAGGGTGGATGCAATCAGGTAACCAAGCTGCTCTTGTTTGGTCTTCAAGAAATACTCAGATGCCTCCTCTTGAGTTGGCATGTTGGCAGCTTTCTCCTTCCTTGCCTTCTCCTTCTTTGCTTGTGCTTGGGCGGACGATGGTTCATTTTCAGTCATCACAACTTGATTGTCCTCAAAATCTGGACGGATGGGCAAGTGTTCCTTGTCCAACAAGTATATGCCCATGCCCATCTTGGAGTTAATGAGCTCCTGAATTTGTGGGGTATATCCACAGCTCCTCTTCTGATCTGCTGCAGTCCTCTTGATAGTCTCTACTATGAGGCTCATGACCTTGAATTTTTGAGGTACATCAAATACATGAAGCAAATTGATTGCATGGCCTCTGATCATCTTGTGATCTCCAGACTTGGGCAAGAGAGTGTGCCTCAATATCCAATTTATAGTAGGCAGCCCTGACAGAAGATAATGCACAGACCCAAACTTGAAAGTATCAAGAGCTTCATTGGGAATTTCCTTGTACATATTGGACATTGAGTTATGATCCATCTTCTTCTTGGCATAGATATCCAAGTCATCCTCATGCTCCTCTGGGGCATTGATGAGCTATGGCCACTCAGCAACAGTAGATTGGTACCTCGTACCCTCTGACATCCATGTGATCTTTCCATCTGGGTAAGAGTGTGCTGTGGAGTAGAATTGCATGATTAGCTCCTCGTTCCACTTTGTAAGCTTCTGCCCAACAAAGTCTGCAACTCCACACGCACTAAAACTGTCATACACTCCAGGGTAGTGTTCCTCATTTTCCTTCATGTAGGTCCAGTCGACCCATCTCATGTCACAAACTATTGGCTTCTTGTCAAGCAAAACTGTCTCATAGAAGTCCTGCTGTTCCTTGGTGTGAAATCTGTAATCCACAGCAGTCCTTCTCCTTGAAGCATACGGATCTGCTTCTCTCCATTTCCTCAGCCCTGAGTCTCTCCTGAGCTTCATGTCTTCAGCCACAGGATGAGCATCGTTGTGGTCTGGGATCTTGGGCTTGAGCTTTCTCAAAACATTCTCTTCCTCTTCTTCTGCAACTTCAGGCACTGGGGCCTTGTTCTTTTCAGCAGCTGGGATGCTTCCTGTATTTCTCTTTGGTTTTGGCTTTGGAGCTGGCTTGGCCTTGGAAGAAGCTGCCCCTAATCTTATGGCATCACCCATCAGCTTGCGTGCCTTAGGTGCTGGTGCAGCTACCTCTTCTTCTTCCTCTTCTTCCATGATGCAAGCCTTTCCAAGCACTCTGGCTACGTTCTTCTTGACCCTTTCCTTCCTCTTCTTGCCTTCAGCAGCAACTGGCTCTATGGGTGCAGGCTTTTCAGTTGAAGCTCTAGCCTTTGACATAGGCTGCCAGCCTGCTGGCCTTTTGATCTTCAGTCCTGGCGTTGTGCCTTGAGCTGGCTCAACTCTCTTTGATGTGGCCTCTTCCTCTGCCACATAATCTTCATCTTTAGAATCCGAAGTTCTCCTCTTCCTCTGTCTAGTGGCAGCTTTTGGCAGATTGCTTGGGGTACTTCTGCTGCCATCATCTGAAGAGCTGGAGGGACTAGTGCCCTCACTCATCACCACTTGCTGTTCTGACACATTTTGGCTGTCACTCTGATCTGACATGTTGAACAAGCTGACTACTGACCCTGTGAATAGTTTATAGATGAGGTAGAGTGGATGAGCATCACAAAATGCAGAGATCTTTGCAAAAAGAATGATCCAAAAACTTAGTTTTAGTTTCCCACTGAAATCATCTCGGATCTACCGATTTTCAAACTCGGTGATACCGAAGCAGTTTTGGAACCTAAACTAGTGAACTCAGTTGGACCGAGTCACAGTTCGGTGGCACCGAGACTGCTAGGGTTTCACAGAGTTCCAAAATCGGTCACACCGATAAGTAATTCTCGGTCAGACCGAGTCTCACTTGTGCAATGGCATAAGCCAAATCGGTGGGACCGAGTTTTTCAACTCGGTGGGTCCGAGATGGTTTCGGCGGAAACCTAACCCTAAAATTTTCGAATCAAACCTAATCTACAAACGCATTGACTGGACAGGAGTGTTTCAATCATGGCAAGAATCATCATGATCACAATGTGCTAAGAATCGGATTGGAGAATAGCACAAAGATCGAGTCCATACCCTAGTTCGGCGGAGACTCGCTACGGCAGCAATGGTGGGGTAGAATTCCCGTTGACGGCGATGGAGACCAGCGACTAGAGGCGGCTGGCGGCGAGGAGACGATCCAAAGACCACGTTGGCAGAGCAGGCTATCGCGCGGGCGAAGGGGTTCGGAGAAATTTCCAAAATTTTGCCCGTGACTATATATAGCCCAACCCTGTCGGTGTGACCGAGTGGAACAACTCGGTGGCACCGAGATTCATAACTGCAAGCAGTTACTGAAACTCGGTGTGACCGAAATGCTCAAATCGGTTGCACCGAGATCGAAAACCTAGATCAACTTAATGATCTCGGTAGGACCGAAAGTGGGGTATCGGTCAGACCGAGAATCATAAAGAGGTTTTGGAAGTTTAAGTCTATGACGAATCGGGGACTCCGAGTGCTCCTCACACAGAGTGGTTCGAATCTGACTTGATCAAATTTTGTGATGCAACATGAATAGAGTTTGAGACGAGAAAAGCATAGATAGCTAGAGGAGGTTCTTAGGCATTCTTGTCCATCCACTTGGCAAAAGGAAATAAAACCAAACAATCAAAACAACAAGTGGATGTCCTCGAATGAGTAAAATATGCAACCAGCATGCTCACACAATAAGATGGCAAATGAAATATGTGACACGGCATGCACAACCAATTCTAGCATCTACCAAGCAATTTGCGATGACTAGGTCATCTATATATGAGTATATTGACTTAGGAGTCAAGTGAGAACACTTGATCATAGGTCATACTCATCGTTTAAGCTCAAGTGGGGTTACCACGTTTACATAAAGCATTGCTGTGTTCACATCTTTAGAGTTGCTTTAGCTCAAGTCTTGGAGTAAAGCTCCCCCTAGATGTGATATCCCCCCTTAGAGGGATGAACTAACCTCGGGTTTTGTCGATGATGACTTCATGTAGATGTTGAAGATGTGGATGCTCAATGTTGATGTAGATCACTTGGAGCTATCCATTTGAGTGAATTGCACTTTCAATACCTACATGGGTTAGTCCCACAAGGAACAAACAAGGATATCCATAGACATAGAGTGATGCACACACAAGATGATGTCCATGAAAACTTTTAGGTTACCTTGTCCCTTGTCTTACCAACAAGAGGGTTTGTGACTCCTTGAACTAGTGCAAGATGTGGAAGTTGATTGCACTTGTTCTTGCCAAAATGATAAGAGTGAAGTATGTTGGCGGAGTCACCCTCAAGAACTCTCTAGTTCTTCTTCTTTTGGATCCACACCATCTTGATGGGAATCCTTGGAGTTGTAGTCATACTTGATGAAGTGGAACTTGAAGTAGTCTTGGGAATCCACTTGACTAAGGTCTTAGGAGCTTCTTCAAATGCATCAATTTCCTCTTGAAGCTTGTCCTTGCCTTTTTGCTTGTAGTCTTGTGGTGGAAGATCATCTTGAGCTTGTGTCCCATTGAAGGAAGTATCATACTTCTCTTGTTGAGGAACAAACTTTGTCTTGGGGTATTGATCTTCTTCCCACTCAACTCCATTGGCATTGAACTTTCGTTCAAAACCAACACCTTGATTCTTCCGGTGCATTCCTTGCTTGCGCACAATTTCCTCGAATTGCTTACTCCCGACAAGGCTTTTGTACACTCCTTTCTCTAAAATTCCCTTCAATAAGCTATTTTCTTGCTCAAGTGTAACTTGGCTAAGAGAATCATTAGTGGAATCAAGAGAACTACTAGAAGCAACAATATTGGATTTAGCATGATCATTGTTACTACTAGAGGAAGAATCTTTCTTGTTCTTTTTATTAGACTTGACTTGAGGCATGTAAGTGGATAAGAGTAAACGCTTGGCAATGTGAGAAGAACTTTTCTTGCGGAGATCATCATTGATTGCTTTTAAGAACTCATGCTCTTGCTCAAGATTGAGCTTTTCAAAGCGTAATTTCTCATGATCTCTTAAAAGTTCTCGATGATCTTTCAAGATAGTTTCATGAGCTAACTTAAGAGTGTTTAGTTCCTTAGTTAGAGCCTCAATCTTCTCCTTATCATTGTCATTCGTTTTATCTTGATTAGCATGATTAATTGACGTTTCATCATAGTATTCATCACTAGGGTTGTCAACAAGCAAATCATCACCTAACAAGTCATCTTCATCACTATTGAAATCAACATACTCGGGGTGTGTTACCTTAGGACCTTTGGCCATGAAGCATCTTCCAATTCCTTCATTTGGTGAGTCAAATATGTCGTAGGAGTTGGTTGACACAAGTGCTAGACTGGCAACACCTTCATCTTGAGTATCTTCGGAGTCGGAGTAATAACTTCTCTCGGAGTGGCTGTCGGAGTCGGAGCCGGATACCCATTCACCAACATGAGCTTGATGTCTTCGTCTTGTGTAGCTCCTTGATGATTTATCCTTCCTTTCCGAATCCTTGCTTCTCCGTGAGTATCTTCGTTCACAGCGATCATCTCTACTCCTTCTCTCTCTTGGTGGTGATTCTTTGCTTCTTCTTTTTGGAGAATCTTCTCTTCTCTTGTAGGGATCCGTACACTCATTGGAATAGTGTCCGGGTCTTCCACAACTGTAGCAGTTTCGCTCTCGACTAGAAGATCTTTTGTCATTGTAGGACCTTGACTTGAAGCTTCTATCTTTTCTTCTACTCTTGTAGAACTTGTTGAAGTTCTTCACCATCAAGCTCAATTCTTCATTGAAGTCTTGTTTCTCACTTGATGATGTAGGGGCTTCACACGAGGCTTTGTAGGCACCACTTGATTTGTTGTGAAGTTCCTCTTTATCCTTAAGTGACATCTCATGAGCAACAATTCTTCCAATCACCTCCGTTGGCTTGAGATCTTTGTAATTGGGCATCATTTGGATCAATGTGCACACGGTATCATATTTTCCATCCAAGGCTCTTAGAATCTTCTTGATGATGAATCTATCGGTCATCTCTTCACTTCCTAAGCCGGCAATCTCATTTGTGATGAGAGCAAGCCTAGAGTACATTTCAGCGACACCTTCACCATCCTTCATTTTGAACTTGTCAAGTTGACTTTGAAGCACATCCAACTTGGATTCCTTGACGGAGTCGGTACCTTCGTGCATATCAATCAAAGTGTCCCAAATTTCCTTTGCATTCTCAAGACGGCTGATTTTGTTGAATTCTTCGGGACACAATCCGTTGAAGAGAATATCACAAGCTTGAGCATTGTATTGCAACATCTTCAACTCATCCGCGGTAGCTTCACGGTTTGGTTCTTTCCCATCAAAGAAGTCACCTTGCAAACCAACACACACAATAGCCCAAACGGCGGGGTTATGTCCAAGAATATGCATTTTCATTTTATGCTTCCAACTAGCAAAATTAGTACCATCAAAGTAAGGACCTCTACGGTGATAATTTCCCTCGCTAGACGCCATACTCTCCTAGGTTGTGAAACCAAGGCTATGACCACCAAAAGCTATGGAGATCAAAGCAAATGGAGACCAAAGCTCTGATACCACATGTAGGATCGAAAGTATGTCTAGAGGGGGGGGGTGATTAGACTACTTGACCAAATAAAAACTTAACCTTTTCCCAATTTTAGTTCTTGGCAGATTTTAGCTATTGTAGGACAAGTCAAGCAATCATCACACAATTCAAGCAAGCATGGAAAGAGTATATTGGCAGCGGAAAGTAAAGCATGCAACTTGAAAGAATGTAAAGGGAAGGGTTTGGAGAAATCAAACGCAATTGGAGACACGGATGTTTTTCCCGTGGTTCGGATAGGTGGTGCTATCCTACATCCACGTTGATGGAGACTTCAACCCACAAAGGGTAATGGTTGCGCGAGTCCACAAAGGGCTCCACCCACAAAGGATGACGGTTGCGCGAGTCCACAAAGGGCTCCACCCACAAAGGGTCCACGAAGAGGCAACCACCCACAAAGGGTCCACGAAGAAGCAACCTTGTCTATCCGACCATGGCCATCGCCCACACAGGACTTGCCTCACTAGCGGTAGATCTTCACGAAGTAGGCGATCTCCTTGCCCTTACAAACTCCTTGGTTCAACTCCACAATCTTGTCGGAGGCCCCCAAGTGACACCTAGCCAATCTAGGAGACACCACTCTCCAAGAAGTAACAAATGGTGTGTAGGTAATGAACTCCTTGCTCTTGTGCTTCAAATGATAGTCTCCCCAACACTCAACTCTCTCTCATAGGATTTGGATTTTGTGGAAAGAAGATTTGAGTGGAAAGCAACTTGGGAAGGCTAGAGATCAAGATTCGTATGGTAGGAATGGAATATCTTGGTCTCAACACATGAGTAGGTGGTTCTCTCTCAGAACATATGAGTAGGACCTGTGTATGTGTTCTGATAGCTCTCTCCACGAATGAAGAGGAGGTGGAGGGGTATATATAGCCTCCACACAAAATCCAACCATTACACACAGTTTTCCAATCTCGGTGGGACCGAATCAACAAACTCGGTCTGACCGAAAATGTAAACCTAGTGACCGTTAGAGATTTTCGGTGGGACTGACATGCAACTCGGTAGGACCGATATGGTTAGGGTTTGGGCATAACGTAATCTCGGTGAGACCGATGACACAAACTTGGTGAGACCGAATTTGGTAATTAGCTAACCAGAGAGTTGGTCAGGCAAACTTGGTGGGACCGATTTTCTCTTTCGGTGAGACCGAACAGTTACAAAAAGGAAACACTGAATTTACATTGCAATCTCGGTGGGACCGATTCGCTCTTTCGGTGAGACCGAAAAGTTCCGAAAGGGAAACAGAGAGTTTGCAATCCCATCTCGGTGAGACCGAGATCCCTATCGGTAGAACCGAATTGCTAGGGTTTGGCAGTGGCTTATGACAAGTGAAACTCGGTGGCGCCGGATAGAAAGAATCGGTAGGACCGAGTTTGGCTTAGGGTTTAGGTCATATGTGGATATGGGAAAGTAGTTGAGGGTTTTGGAGCATATCACTAAGCACATGAAGCAAGAGGCTCATTAAGCAACACCTCATCCCTCCTTGATAGTATTGGCTTTTCCTAAAGACTCAATGTGATCTTGGATCACTAAAATATGAAAA